>NC_080163.1:169956420-170163420 GCF_950295315.1 Erinaceus europaeus
CCATCCCAACTTAAATATTTTGACATTCACCCATCAATGTGTCTGGTGTCTCATTTTCCTTAGAAGTCAGACACATCTGATGCTGTGCAGGAACCTTGAATAATATTTTTTTAAAAACTGGGGTTCCAACCCACCTTTCACAGGATCTACTTGAAGAAAACTTGTCTTTAGCTTCCCAAAGGTTCACAAAAAATGAAGCAAGTAAAAAATGTAAATTCTCTTAGCTCCATAGAATTGACTACAGTTTGAGAGTAAACTTTGTTGATTTCAGTAACTCTTGGACTGAGTGCATAAGAACACTATATGCTTGAAACACTATTGTCAACACTGTATTTCTTCTTGCACAGTGACTGTTTCCTTGTAAATGATAGATATATATTCTAGCAAACTCAGCACTTTGTAAATCAACTTTAAATACAGATCATAGTTTCAAATACTCCCTTGCAAGGAAATATATTGTATCCACATAGCAGTTAAAGTGCTCCTTAATGTAGGGGGGAGGAGGGAAACACCTTGAAAGTGTGAGCAACTTTCAAGAGTAGAGACCAACTCTCAAATGATCAAAAATCCATGTTAACTAGGAAAAATGCAGAGGTAACAATTACTAGGAAGAGGGTCCCAGGACAGGCTGGGAGTAGGGATGAGAACATCTCCTGAGATGGAGAGAGTGCCAGATTAGGTGATCATTCCAGCCAGATAGGTTCTGTATATGCTGGGACGCTGTCTCTCTGCCTCTCAGTTCCTGCCTTTGCCTCTATCTCTGTCTCCATATATATAAAACCGGGCATGTCATGAAAAATATTTAAAAAGAGAAATATAACTCTGAACATGATCTAAAGAAATGCTTCCTGAAAAGTCTGATCAAAGTATTACTCTGAGTCTATATGAGAAATAGTCTCATTATTAGTAAGGTACACCAAAGTCATTAAAGGCAAATACTGGGGGCTGGGCCGTACACAGCAGGAGAAGCACACATGGCTCAAAGCACTAGGATGGGCATAAAGATCCAAGTTTGAGCCCCCACTTTGTCACGTGTGTGGGGGAGATCGCTTCACTAGCAGTGAAGGAGGTCTGCAGGTGTCTGTCTTTCTCTCCCCCTCTCTGTGGTTCTCCTTCTTCCTCTCCCTTATTTCTCTCACTAATAAATAAATCTTTAAAAACAAAAGTAAAACCTGAATGGGGTTGAAAGAGAATTTTGGGGTTGGAAGCCCAAAATAGCCATGTTTTTTAGTTATTTGCAGTAAACCTTGTAGCATTTTAGGAAAAGTGGGTTGCATAACAGTAAGCATTATAATAACTGTCACTAGTCACTTTGATTTAGATATCTTAGTTTTCCCTACTTTTGTCCTTTCCACTTTCCCTACCCTTGTTTTAGCCTGCAGTAGTGTAAGTGACAGTGCAAATGATATATTAATCTCTTGCCTGCGATGGTCTCAGATTGCAGAGGAGCATCAGTAGGTAGACTTGAAGCTAGGAATTCACATTCCCCAATCATTACTTCTTAGCAAACCCCTTCTGGCACAGACACAGAGAGCCTAAACATTCAAGTTATTTCTTATTCTCAATGGAGTATATTTTCTATATGTCCTGAGATATTTTTACTTGGTCAAAAATAATGAAATAATATTTTTAATATAAAGTAACCTTTAAAAAGTCTTTTTTTGTTTGTTTGGTAAGAGAGAAAGAAATAGAGATGGAAAGGGGAGATAGAGTGGAAAAAGAAAGTGAGACACATTAAGATAGTGTTTCACTGCTTGTGAAGCTTCTGCCTGCAAGTGGGGATCAAGGGATTGAACATTGGTCCTCTCACACTATACATGTGCACTCACAAAATGACCTTTAAAAAAGATGAATATATCAATGTATTTTAGTACAACAGTTTTATACTACATAATTCTACTATTGCAAACAGATGTTTTCTCCTTTTAAATTTAAAATGAAAAAAATGGGGTCCGGGAGGTGGTGTAAGCAGTGGAGTGAACATGTTACAATTCACAAGGACTAAGGTTCAAGCCCAAGATACAACCAGCTGAGGAGAAGCTTCACAAGTGGTAAGGCAGCGCTGCAGGTGTCTCTCTGTGTCTCCCCCTCTACATCTTCTGTTCCCTCTCAATTTCTATCCAGGAAATAATTAATGAATAAAATATACATGGGGCCAGCTGTGGTGCATCTGGTTAAGCACACAAATTACAGTACATAAGGAACCAGGTTCAAGACCTTGGTCCCCAGCTGCAGGGGGTAGGGGAAGCTTCACAAGTGGTAAAGCAAGGCTGCAGGTGTTTCTCTGTCTCTCTCCTTTTCTAACTCCTCCTCTCCTCCCAATTCCTCTGTCTCGGTCCAATAATAAATAAATATATTAATATATATAAAAGAAAATTGACTTTAAAAATTTTTAAAAATGAAATAGAAAAAGTGGGAGAAAGAGCATGTGAGAAACATCACAGTACCTGCCATCATGCCTGGTGCTCCCATGTTGTGTTAGGGCTCAACACCAGGTCTGCAAGCATGGTGATGTGATGTGCACTCTACTGGGGGAGCAAGCTCTGGATCCCTTCGTTTATTTATTTTTATGGATAGAGCACCACTCAGAACTTCTGTATGCTGGGGATCAAACTTGGGGCCTCCTGCATGTGCAGTATGCAATGACCACTAACCTATCTCTCAGTTCAATGCTTACAATTTTGAGATAGAGACCTAAGCACAGATCTACTATCCACTGAACTTGGCTTGCTGTATCTGTGTTGCTGTTCAGTGGTGCCAGGAATCAAGCCCAGGGACTCCCATATGTAAGGCATGTGCAGAGTGACTCTTCGAACAGTTGTTAAGTGATTCTACTAAATAAATCTTATCTGCAGTGTCCTGAGAGGTGGTACAGTGAATAAGACATTGGACTCTAAAGCATGAAGTTCTCAGTTTAATCTCAGGCATTGCATATGTCACAGTGATGCTCTGGTTCTTCCCTTACTCCTTCTCACTAATAAATAAATCTTTTTTTTTCTTTTCCATTTTGTTGCCCTTATTGTTTTATAATTATTATGGTTATTATTATTGTTGTTATTGCTGTCATTGTTTGTGGATAGGACAGACAGAAATCGAGAGAGGAGGGGAAGATAGATATAGGGAGAGAAAGATAAGACATCTGCAGACCTGCTTCAGCACTTATGAATTGACCCCCTGCAGGTGGGGAGCCAGGGGCTCAACCCAGGTTCCTTACACCAGTCCTTGTGATTTGCACCACCTGCACTCAACCTCCTGCACCTGACCCCCACCTTTCTTTCTTTCTTTCATTTAAGTGTGTGTATATATATATATATATATATATATATATATATATATATTACCTGCAGTCTTTTGGCATTTTGCTGTTGACACCTGTCTTTCTCTATATATCTTCTGGTAAAGCCTACCTCGAAGCACATGCAGAGCAATTTCTTTGTTTTTTATCTGGGAGCATTCTTGCTGGCATTCAACTACAAGCCCTGGAAAATCACCAAGACCAAAGACAGATGGAACTTCCCACAAGGCAAACTTAAACAGAACTAAGATGTTTAAGACAAGAAAACATGAATCAGGAAATTACTACAAAAGATTAAGAACATTTTAGATTTAACAGGCTTTAGAAATGATACCTAAGGGAGCCAGAAGTTAGCACAGTGGGCTAAGCCCGCATGGCACAAAGAGCAAGGACCGTTTAGGATCCTGGTTCAAGCCCCCTGCTCTCCACCTGAAGAGGAGTCGCTTCACAGGTAGTAAAGCAGGTCTGCAGGTGTCTCTCTGTCTCTATTCCTCTCTATCTCCCCCTTCTCTCTCAATTTCTCTCTGTCTCTATCCAATAACAAACAAAAAAAAGATACATAGATTGCTTTATGGAAAACTGGGAATTGTTATGCAAGTACATACATAACATAACTTTTTTATTCATAAAAGAGAATGAGAGCATCATTATGGTACATGCAATGACAGGAATCAAACTCTGGACCAGAAGGCGGCTCAGGGGGTAAAGCACATGCTATACGTAACATGTGGCTGGGGGTCTGATCCTCCACACTGCAAGTGCACAGCACAGGCAGGCAATGGGAGGGACTCCGTGCATAGAGGAGCAGTGCTTTGCATGTCTCCCTCTCTTAAAGGATACAGAATGGAGACTGGTGGGGAGGCTTCTCAGCTGTCCCATGCAGGTGCAAGGTTCTGGGTGGGATTGATCCCCAGGCACAATATTTGACAAAAATTTTTAAAAAGTCTTTGTATTTCTTAAAAGATGTACAGTTAAGAGAACAATATTACCATGATTTTTTTCAAAAAAGCCAATCTGCAGCCCTGGAGGCTGGCACAATGGTTGGAGTTTTGGACTCAAGCATGAGGTCCTGAATTCTACCACCAGCATCACATGTTACAGACTGATGCTACAGTGTTTTCTCTCTCTCTCTCTATCTCTCTCTCTCTATCTCTCTCTCTTTCTCCTCCCTTTCTCCCTCACTAATTAATAAATCTTTTAAAAGAGCTCCAGCATATGTAGAAACAGGGTTCAGACAGACCTAGGATCCCACACATGCAAATCCAGACCTCTTACCACTGAACCACCTCCCAGCTTGCATTAACTGGATCTTTAAAAGATTTTAATTATTTATATGTGTACATATATTTTATAAACTTTTTTTGAAAAAAATATGGTACACTTCATGAATTTGTGTGTAATCCTTGAGCAGGGGCCATGCTAATCTTTTCTGTATCATGCCAATTTCAGTATATGTACTACCAAAGCTAGGACTATATTATAATCTTATTTAAAAAGTGTTAAGAGATGGAGACAGTTGGAGTCGGGTGGTGGCACAGCGGGTTAAGCTCCGCACATGGCGCAAAGCTCAAGGACCGGAGGAAAGATCACGGTTCGTGGTTCGAGCTCCTGGCTCCCCACCTGCAGGGGAGTCCTTTACAGGTGGTGAAGCAGGTCTGCAGGTGTCTGTCTTTCTCTCCCCCTCTCTGTCTTCCCCTCCTCTCTCCATTTCTCTCTGTCCTATCCAACAACAACGACATTAATAACCACAACAATGTTAAGCAACCAGGGAAACCAAAAGGAAAAATAAATTAAAATTAAAAAAGAGTGGAAAAGAATAGAAAAGAAAAAAAAAGAAAGGGAGACAATGAGACTTTGGTGACAACAACAACAAAAAAATAAAATAACCTATTTATACTCTAGAATTGCAAAATGGCTAGGGCAGTGGATCTGTAGGCATTAAGTCCTGAATTCAATCCCCAGCATTGCATGTGCCATAGTCATGCTCTGCTTCTCTTTTTGTATTAATAAGTAACATTTTTTCCTTTTTTTTTAATTTCCTTTTTTTAAAAACCACAGTTCCTGTCCGGTTCCTACCCAGCTCCAAGAACCCAGCTCCTGCCTGGCTCTGCCCAGCTCCTATTGCAGCTCCCACCTGCCAGTGCCCTGGCCGCCCTGTTGTGCGCAGGCAGACTGCAGTCCCCCCAGGACTGTCCTCGCAGACACAAGAGCCCCAGGTGCCCCCAGCCCACCCCCCATGGCACAAGGAGCCCAGCCAGGCCCAGGCCTCCTGAAAGGGGTGGGGCTGGGGCGCTGGAAGTGGCATCCCCAACCAGCAGTTTGCAAAGTGCCAGACCCTCATCCCAGACCCAACCCACAGCCTGGCAAATGGCTCAACAGGGGTTGGAGCCAGCCAGCATGGGGCACAGCTCAGAAATGCATGTCTCTTCGAGAGAGACAGAGGCAGAGAAAACACTCCAGTTCTAGAAGTGTGAGGAGACCCCCCCAACCTGGACCCACACCCCGCGCCCAGGTCTTCACCTTAGTCTGGGAGCCCGGCTCGCCATGTTGCCCCAGGCCAAACTCCAGGTTCAGGATTCCAAACAGCCGTCCCCCGAGGACCTCATCGTGGGCCACACCGAGGAAGGACAGCGGGCGCACATTTCGGATGGGCAGGCTAGCGGAAAGTTCTCTGGGCCTGGCCACTCCGGAAGCCAAGGCAGGCTGGTGGGTTCCACCGGGGTCCCTCCTGCCCGGGCGGTTGGGGTGGGCGGGAGGCGCACTGCCCAGCCTCGAGCTGCGCAGCTATAACCCGACTTCGCCCCTCCCCCCACCCAGCACCTTCCGGGGCAGGCGCGACACCCAAGCCTTCCAGGAAGGGTGGCACCGGGAACTACTTACTTGGAATTGGAGGAATCACAGTAGATGGGCCGAGCACGATGGACCTGGCCGCTGCTGTCCAGCACAGCACCGTCGTGACTCCCCAGCAGTACTTGCACGCAGGGAGCCTCCGCACAGTCGTGGCCTGGCGCTCAAGTCGCAGACCTGGGCCCCAGCGCTGGGGCCTATGGGTGCGAAGCAACTCAACGCAATGCCGCGTGGGGGTGATGTGACGCGACGCAACGCAAAGCGGCGTGGGGTGACATGACATGACGCGACGCAACGCAATGCGCGTGGGGGTGACGTGACGTCACGTGACGCAACGCGCGTGGGGGTGACATGACGCGAAGCAACGCTAAGCAATGCGGCGTGGGGGCGACGGAGTTTCAGGGCGCGGCCGCAGGGCTCCATGGCGCTGAGCTGGATGCAGCTGGGACAAAGAGAAGAAGGGAAGACAGGGGGAGAGAAAGATAGACACACCTGCAGACCTGCTTCACCTACTGTGAGGCCAGGCCCCTGCAGGTGGGGAGCTGGGGGCTCGAACCAGGATCCTTAGGCTGTGCCACCTGCGCTAAACCCGGTGTCCTACCTCCGAACTCCCCTTTTAAAAAATGTTTTATTTATAAAAAGGAAACATTGAGTATACCATAGGATAAGAGGGGTACAACTTCCAACAACAACGACAACAATAATAACTACAACAATAAAACAACAAGGGCAACAAAAGGGAATAAATAAAATAAAATATTTTTTTTAAAAGAGGGGTACAACTCCACACAATTCCCACCACCAGAACTCTGTATCCCATCCCTTCCCTTGATAGCTTTCTTGTTTTTAAACCCTGGGAGTATGGACCCAAGGTCATTGTGGGATGCAGAAGATGGAAGGTCTGGCTTCTGCAGTTGCTTCCCCGCTGAACATGGGCGGTGACTGGTTGATCCATACTCCCAGCCTGTCTCTCCCTTGTCCTAGTGGGCAAGGGCTCTGGGGAAGCAGAGCTCCAGGACACAGTGGTGGTGTTGTCTGTCCAGGGAAGTCTGGTCAGCATTATGCTAGCATCTGGAACCTGGTGGTTGAAAAGAGTTTACAAAGCCGAACAAATTGTTGACCAATCATGGACCTAAGCTGGAATAGTACAGATAAAGTGTTGAGGGGATTCTTAAGAAATTCTTTAATAATTTTAAAATAGGCACAGGTGGTGGTGACCTTAGTTGAGCATGCACATAACCATGACTAAGGAACCAGGTTCAAGGCCCCAGTGACTACCTACTAGGGGGTGGGGGAAAGCTTGACAAGCAAGCAGAGCTGCACGTGTCTTTCTCTCTCTCCATTATCTCCCTTCCTTGTATGAATTGCCTTGTTCTATCAAATCAAAATTTAATTGTAAATACAGATTCCTTAAAATAATCTAAGCAAAGTCAGGAGGTAGCACAGTCGGTTAAGTACACTGGCTCTCAAACTGCAGTGGGTTTGCTTCACAGGCAGTGAAGCAGGTCTGCAGGTGTCTTTCTCTCCCCCTCTCTGTCTTCCCCTCCTCTCTCCATTTCTCTCTGTCCTATCCAACTACAAGGACATCAGTAAGAACAATAATAACTACAACAATAAAATAACAAGGGCCACAAAAGGGAAAATAAATATTTTAAAAATTAAAAATAATAATTTAAAAATATTTTATTATCTTTATTTATTGGATAGTAACAGCAGAAATCAAAAGGGGAAGTAAAAAGGGAGAAGAGAAAGAGAGACCTGCAGCACTGCTTCACCATACACAAAGCTTTTCCTCTGCAGGTGTGGTGGAGACTCAAATCCAAAATAAATTTTAAGAATCTAACTCAACTCATTTTGTGTTGATGGTGTTAGGGTTTAGAGACAGACTTAAGTTTGAATAAAATCTAGAGACAGGATGTAAAGTTCAAAATCTCAGAGCCAGAAAAAGAAATAGGGCTTTGCCCAGAACCATCCCTGCTACCTGCACGATGAGACTGCCTGAGAGGAGAACAAAGCAGTAGTAATATAATATACCTTTCGAATATATATCCGTTGGAATATAATATCCCTCTGGAATATATATCCCTTTGGAATATAACATTTAAAAAATAGGCCTACTAGCTATCTTCAAAACAGAGACCCCAAATGTTCATCTGCAATATTCCAGCCATTAGGTTCATGATTGGTCAACAATTTGTTTGGCTTTATATGTCAACTCTTTTTTTAGCCACCAGGTTTCAGATGCTACCAAGATGCCTACTGGACTTCCCTGGACAGAAGACTCCACCCATGTGTCCTGGAGCCCCACTTCCCCAGAGCTCTGCCCCACTAGGGAAAGAGAAAGACAGACTGAGAGTATGGATCCACCTGTAAGCAACCATGTTCAGCATGGAAGCAGTTACAGAAGCCAGACCTTCTACCTCTGCACACCATAATGTCCCTGAGTCCATACTCCCAGAGGGTTAAAGAATAGGAAAGCCATTGGGAGGGGATGGGACACTGAGTTCTGGTGGTGGGAATTATACCCCTCTTATCCTATGGCCTTGTCAATGTTTCCATTTTATAAATAAACCTTTAAAAAAGAATAGCATATATAGAGAGTTGTATGCAAAAAAAAAATCAGTGGAAGCTTCTTTAAAAGCAAAAAAATGGGGGCAGGTGGTGGTGCACCTGGTTAATTGCATACATCATAGTGCACAAGGACCTGGGTTCAAGCCCCTGGCCCCCTACCTGCAGGGGGAAAACTTCACAAGTGGTGAAATATAGCTACAGGTGTCTCTATCTCTTTCCCTTTCTATACGCTCCTCCCTTATCAATTTCTCTGTTTCGATCTAATCAGTCAATCCAGACATAGATAATTTAAAAAAAAAGAGGCATCACATTCAGAGAAGCTCCCCTCTCCCTCTAAGCTGAGGGGAGACATTTGCAGAGTTTCTTCTGGTCTAAACAAAGTGCTGGGTGAAGATTTTGCCTCTTATTTTGTATTTCCTCTCACCTATAAAGGAATGCAAATGGGAGGGTGGGGTAGGTGGGGGTGCACTGGGTTTAGTGCACATAGTATAAAAGCACAAAGACCCATGCAAGGATCTTGGTTGGAGGCCCTGGTTCCTCACCTGCAGAGGGACACTTCACAAGCAGAGAAACAGGTCTCTATCCCTTTCTATATACCCCCTCCCCTCTCAGTTTCTCTCTGTCTTAGCCAAAATAAATAAATAAATGAATCAATAAATATATGGCTGCCAGCACCAGTGGATTCATAGTGCTGGCCCTGAAACCTGGTGATAAGCCCAAAAGCAAAAAACAAAAAAAGAAAGAAAGGAAAAATAAACAAAGAAAGAAAAGCCAAGAGAAAAAAGGGGGGAGTCAGGCAGTGGTATACTTGGTTAAACACACAATAATGCACAGGGACCTGGATTCAAGCCCCTGATCCTCACTGCAGGAGGAAAGCTTCAAACGTGACTAAGCGGAGCTGCACGTGTCTCTGTCTCTCCCTCCCTCTCTCTCCCCCTTCCATCTCATCTCAAGTTCTGGCCGTCTCTATCCAATAAGTAAAGATAGTTTAAAAAGAAAAGAAAATTAAAGAAAGGAAAAAGTTAAGCTACTAAAAACAGGCTTTCCAGAAGCAGTTTGTTTCTACTCATGTGCTCTGTAACAGGGGACCTCAAAAAAGAGCTTTCTTATTTCAAATGCCAATTCGATGTAGACTTCTGTCATATAATTAAATTTTCTATTATTATCTTTATTTATTTAATGGATAGAAACAGCCATAAATTCAGAGGGAAGGTAGGTGATAGGGAGAGAGACAGAGACACCTGCAACATGGCTTCACCACTCAAAAAGTTTTCCCCTTGCAGATGGGGGCCAGGGGCTTGAACTTGGATCCTTGTGCACTGTAACATGTGTGCTCAACCAGGTGTACCACAATCAGGACCCCAGGACTATTTAAAATAGTATCTTGCCAAAAAGCAGTTAGCAGTCACACTCCAACGAGACTGTTCTAGCATCAGGAAACACTTGTAAACACCCCACACACACACACACACAGACAGGCTCCAGGGGGCAGAGGAAGCCAGTCTGACCTGGGAGTGAAGTGGGCAGGGCATACATGTGGCCCTGGGTCCTTCCACCTCAGTGGGCCCCCTCCCCTTCTCTTTCAACCTTTTCAGTTCAGATGACAGATTTACAAGCAAGATAAAGGGACCAAGCCAAGAAGGAAAGGAAGATAATAGAATATTAATAGGGGTTGGGTTGTAGCGCAGTGGGTTAAGCACAGGTGGTGCAAAGCACAAGCATCAGCCTAAGGATACCGGCTACAGCCCCCAGCTCCCCACCAGCAGGGGGGGTCGCTTCACAATTGGTGAAGCAGGTCTGCAGGTGTCTGCTGTTTTCTCCCTCTCTCTAACTTTCCCTCCTCTCTCCATTTCTCTCTATCCTATCCAACAATGATGACATCAACAACAGTAATAACTACAACAATAAAACAACAAGGGCAACAAAAGGGAATAAATAAATATTTTTTAAAAATAGAATATTAACGGGAGTCAGGCTGTAGTGCAGCGGGTTAAGCGCAGGTGGCGCAAAGCACAAGGACCGGCATAAGGATCCCGGTTTGAACCCGGCTCCCCACCTGCAGGGGAGTCACTTCACAGGCGGTGAAGCAGGTCTGCAGGTGTCTATCTTTCTCTCCTCCTCTCTGTCTTCCCCTCCTCTCTCCATTTCTCTCTGTCCTATCCAACAATGACAACAACAATAATAACTACAACAATAAAACAACAAGGGCAACAAAATAGAGTAAATAAAAAAAAACTTGTAAAAAATAGAATATTAACTTTGGGTTGTAACTATGTGTCACAATTCTGATTCTAGAATTAACAGGAATTCACAACAGAATGACAACCACAGGAGACAGAGGGCATGCTATATATATAAACAGCCTTTTACCAGAGTAGGATTAGGATTAGGATTAGAGCTTTCACTGAGCAGACTTGACATATATCTATATATCAAATAAATCAGTTTTACTCAGTTCAAGAGCCAGAGCCCAGGGCTGGTGGAGGGTGTGTGCCCTGTTTCATAGGGTCCTCAGGTATAGCCCTGCGCCACAGGGGAGCACCAGGCAACCGGGTCAATTCAGTTCCTGTGCTGTCCCTCTCGGTCTCTATCTAGAGGAAAAGAGTTAGAAAGGTGGCACAGGAGCCATGAAGTCACCCATGTGTGAGGCTCTGGTGTTGCATTAAATGAACCATTACCACAGTTCTCACATTAACTTTGCCGAGTCGCCTGTAGAATGGTATATCAAGTTTTTGAATCAGTAGAATTGAGGGCAATGGGTTGTAAAAGGCATCCAATGAAAAATCTGTGTCAAGCCAAAAGATAAGTAGTTGAATTATGGCATTTATTCTTTGCAAAAGGGCATGCAGCCAACAGTGGCCTTCAGGCAGCAGCGATCCTCCTCTCACCCTTCTCCCATCTTTTAAAAAATTTTTTTATATGTATTTATTTTCCGTTCTGTTGCCCTTGTTGTTTTTCATTGTTGTTGTAGTTATTATTGTTGTTGTTATTGTTGTCGTTGTTGTTGGATAGGACAGAGAGAAATGGAGAGAGAAGGAGTAGACAGAGTGGGGGGGGGAGAAAAATAGACACCTGTAGACCCGCTTCACCACTTGTGAAGCAAACCCCCTACAGGTGGGAGCCAGGGTCTTGAATCAGAATCCTTAATCCTGCCCTTGAGATTCAAGCCATGTGTGCTTAAGCCTGTGGCACTACCACCAAGCCCTCTAGTTCTGTGTTGTTTAGGGATCCTTATGCCAGTCCTTGACTTCTCCCATCTTTTATATCTGATGCAGAACTATCTCCTCCACCTTTGGACTGGGCCTCAGAACTCACAATAATCTCCCTGTTGTCTAAACAAGAAAAGGTAGAGAATCTGAGGGTCTCTACTGGAAGGTTAGTAAGGACTGCAAGTAAATATTGAGCATGGATGGCTGACCCCCTGGAAGCTCATCTATCAGTCTTCCTTTGGCATGCCAGCCTTGTGTTTGAGTGAGATGTGGCAAGAGTATGCAGGGGAATTCCAACCTTCCTGTCAGCCTCGCCACGTCACCCACCCCTCCCCCTTTCTGGTGGGCTTAGCCTTCCTTATATTTCTATTATCTGTTCCTGCATCAACATCCAGACCCTCTTATTCCCTTGCTCTCTTTTTCCTTATAAGGAGATAATGACCTCATTGGCCAGCTGGCAACTTCCCCTGCACAGCTACCCCTTTATAAACTTGTACCTGCACTAATAAAGATGTTTTGTTCCCTGCAATGAGAACCTAAAGAGGTTTGTGTATCATCTGCTGCCACGATATAGTGAGCTCACTCCTGCCTCATTCCCCCCTGAAGAATCCCAACATCTGGTGCCCAAAATGGGGCACCCTGACAGGCTGCAAGTGTCTCTCTGTCTCTCTCCCTCTCTATCTCCCCACATCAATTTCTATCCAATAATTAACTAATTAATATGAAAAAGTTATTAACTTGGGGAAAAAGAGAGAGAGAGCAGGATGCAGCCTTGCAGACATGACACTGAAAGGACTGAGTGGAGAGAAAGTGTCACAGGAGGCTGAGTGCAGTCAGTGCTACCAAAACAGCAGGTACATGTTTCTTTTTCTTTCTTTCTTTTTATTTATTTAATTAATGTGTTTATTTTGCCTCCAGAGTTACCACTGGGGCTCAGTGCCTGCACTATGAATCCACTTCTCCTGATGGCCTTTTTTACCATTTTTTTAAATTAGACAAGACAGAGAGAAAGGGAGAGTGAGGAAAATATAGATAGATAGATAGATAGATAGATAGATAGATAGATAGATAGATAGAGACCTGCTTCATCACGCACAATCTTTCCCCCTGCAGGTGGGGACCAGAGGCTCCAACCTCAGTCCTTGCAAACTGTAACATGTGTGCTCAACCAGGTGTACCCCACTTGGTCCCTGACTGTTGTGTGTTTCATATTGGTTTGGTCTCACTGCCCCCCCCCAGGAGAATTGCTTTGGCCCTTGCTAGTTTCGTGGGTTCTCTTTCTCCCCACCCCCTATGCTAGATAGTGTGAGAGTTCTTGGTGCGGGGGCGTGAGGAGAAAGATGGAAGACAGATCTGTGTGGTGATTAGTTTAAGGGTCTCTCTCTGCCACCAGAGCAGAAAGACAGGAGAGTACATGTTTGCCCGCTTGTGAATAAAGCTTCTCTGCCCAGCCATGTGTCTCCAGGTCTCTGTCTGCCGCCACGAAGCTAGCCCAGCCTGCTGGAGCCCCGAACGTTAATGACACCTGACCAATTCATATTACTATAAAAATAAGTGCTTGTGAACTTTGCTTGCAGATTGATATTTATTTGTCAGTTCCAGCCAATCATAGAACAAAATACATGACAGTGAGGATTCATTTTGAGTGACAGGCCGGCATTTGATTTTCCTCACTGGTGAGTGACTATCCCTGTCATTCAGCTGTCAAATCCACGATGGATGGTCAGGCTGTGTCAGCTTTTTGTGGCAGCCTGGCTGGCAGCCACGACAGTGGTCTACACAGGAGCAGGACGTCAGGTGCCTGTATCGATAGGGGGCCAAGCTGCTGTCCGCAAACTCCAGCCTTAGTTCTCAGTACTCGTAGTTCTCTGGCTGACAGCACAGGCAGGATTTCTCTAACTGAAAGATCTCGTAGTTGTATCTAAAACAAAATAAAGGGCAGGGATAAACACTTCTGAAGCATCTTCTGAAATGATACAGGGACATCCTCCTCAAATTCTTCTGTTTATTAGATAGGGACACCCAGAAATTTGAGGAGTGGAGAGACAGAGAGACACCTGCAGCTCTGCTTCACCACTCTTTCCCCCTGCATGTGGGGACTTGGGACTGGAACCCGGGTCCTTGTGCACTGTAATGTGGCACTCAACCAGGTGTGCCCCTGCCTGCCCCGCCCATGTATTGTTTGAAAGCTCAGTTCCCTTCACAGTAATTAACAGAACTCACCTGTAAGTCCATTTACATTCCCCCAAGCATCTAGCCATGGCCACCTTCTTCTTGCAGCCATTGTATTTCACTATCACATTCAGGAGTGAGGACCTGCAGCTGGGCTTACCTGCAACACAGAGGAGGCACAAGGCAGGGATGGGCTGCAGTCCTAACAGGCCGTGGCTGTACCTGCTCAACCCTGAGGGCCATCACAGCCACTGCGTGTGCTGGAGGAACAGTGTCTGCAGCCACACGTCTTGACCAGCACATTAAAAACTGCTGTCTTACTCATAGTACAGGGGAAGGGGAGAAAACAAGGACCAAAGCAACAGGGGAGAAGAAGGAAGGAGGAAGAGGGGAGAGCAGATTGGAGGGAAAGTGTGTCCCTGACTTTCATTTTCTTTTCTTTTTTAAATCTTGTACTTATTTATTATTGGATAGAGACAGAGAGAGATTGGGAGGGGAGGGAGAGGTAAAGAGCGAGACAGAAAGACACCTGCAGCTCTGCTTCACCACTCATGAAGCTTTCCCTCTGCAGGTGGAGACCAAAACTTGAACCCAGGTTCGAGTACACTGGAATGTATGCACTTAACCAGGTGCACCACCACCTGGACCCCCTGATTTCACTGTGTCATTGCAGGTTACCCTAGGATCTAGGAAGCCAAGTCTGAACATGACCTGCTGTTGTTAAGAAAACCAACTAAATTTCATAAAACTTTAAAAAACATTCCTTTACTTATTTATTAGGGACAGAGATAGAGGAATTGAGTGGCATGGGGAGATAGCAAGTGAAAGAGAGAGACATCTGCAGACCTGTTTCACCACTCATGAAGCCCTTTCCTGCAGGTGGGGACCTGGAGCTTGAACCAGGTCCTTGCAGTGTGTGCATTAAATCGATGTACCACCATCCAACCACCTCACAATAGTGTTTTTTAAATTATTTATTTCCTTTTTGTTGCCCTTGTTGTTTTTGTTGTTTTTAAATGTTGTTGTAGCTATGAAGTCTTTTATGAATCTGTTCTCTCCATCAACAATCCTGGATTTTGGTAGCAAGAATGATGCTATCAATGTGAGTGGGTAGCTATTACTTATTGTTTATAACTCAATTACTCATACTTATGCTATCTATCATGTTAACATCACAGCAGACTTTCTACTCTATGCTGTTTTTCTATGCATTACTGGGAACATATTTGGGTCCTTGGCCATGTAGTACCCTACTGTGTGATCAATGAGGTGCAGAATTCTCACATTTTATTTATTTTATTACTGGATAGAGACAGAAATTGAGAGAAGCAGGGAGATCCAGAGGGAGAGAGACGCCTGTAGATCTGCTTCACCACTCATGAAGCTTACCCCTGCAGCTGGGGAGTGGAGGCTTGAACCCAGATCCTTACACATGGCCATGTGTGCGATCAACCAGGTGCACCAGTGCCTGGGCCCAATTTCTCACTTTTTTCTTAGAGTAAGAAAAAGAAGGAAAGACAAAGAGAAAGATGGAAGGAGAAACCACTGCTCCACTCCACCACCCACTGAGCCCACCCTCCACCCCCAGAACTGGGACTGGCACCCAGTATAGTCTGGCAGGTGAGCTAACTCCTGGCCCCCGATATGCCATAAATAAATAAGTAAATAAATAAAAATAAAAAACTACTTGGCTTCATCAATCCTTAATATTTCCTCTATATATAAAGTCTAATTTTACTTACATGTATAGCAACTTTTTTTTGGAATCATACACTCTATATTCCTGTAAAAGTAAGCAGAAAAGAAAACTGAAAAAAAACTCTGAATCTTTCTATAAATAACTGAAAATCTCTAATTTATTGAAACAGTAATGGAAAGGGGTGGCTAGCAGATATGCTTGGCTGGTCTCAGGATCCTTACACACTGTGGGGGGAGTGAGGTGGCCTCGTGAAAGCTCATTTCATGCCAAGACTTATTGTTCAGTAGGAGGAGAAGAGGAATATAACATTTAAACCAACAATTTAAATGAAACAGTTATCTTTTACTTATCGTAACTAAAAATAAATACTTTAACCATGGCACTATTATTCAACATTGTAAAATTCTCACAGAGCATTTTTTATCTTACATGTTATTGTATTCTTAAACCTATCAGCATCTCAATGTAAAAAATAAATGAATTTTATTTTTATTAACATGTGCACCTGGTTGAGTGCACATGTTACAATGCACAGGGACCCAGGATCAAGTCCCCGGTCCCCACCTGCAGGGGCAAAGCTTTGAAAGTGGTGAAGCAGTGTTGCAGGTGTCTCTCTGACTCTCTCTTCCTCTCTATAACCTCTTCCCCTCTCAATTTCTGGCTGTCTCTATCCAATAAAAAATAAAAATACATAATGAAATTTTAAAAAATAAATAAGCAAGCAAACAAATGTTGAGGGTGGGGGTAGTCAGCATAATGCTTATGTTAAGAGATTTTCATGCCTGAGTCTTCCAAGTATCAGGTTCACTCCTTTGCAGCACCATCAGCCAGAGCTGAGTGGTGCTCCAGTAAAGAAATAAATAAAATAAATGTTGAGAACCTAATTGGATTTCTGCAATAAGATTACGTTACTAGTTTCAGAAAGGCAAGCAATTTAAATGTAAACCATCTTTAATAATTTAGATGTGAACATTCATGAACACAAAACCCTTGCCAAATTGGGGGGCCTGAGAATTAAAGACACAAAAATCTGAAGCATGCACATATATGTGTTCTATGAAAAGTTGGGGTTCTCTTTAACTTCACAGGGAGGTCCACAGATGGCTACAGGATAGCTATTGACACCTGGCTACAATTCCTCATGTCCCCATGGCAGGTGTCTGAGGAACAGGCGCACCCCAACTTATGACCTTTTTCATATAGAAAATGACTAGCTGAGGCCAGGTGGTGGTGCACTTGGTAAATAAGCACACACTTTACCATGTGCAAGGTCCCGGGTTCTAGCATCCAGTCCCCACCGGCGTTGGTGGTGGAGAGATGCTTCACAAGTGGTAAAGCAGGGCTGCAGGTATCTCTCTCCCTCTCTATCTCCTCCTTCCCTCTTGAATACTGGCGGTCTCTATCCAATAAATAAAGATAATAAAATTTTTTTTAAAGAAAGAAAATGATTGGCCTTAGTCCAAGAGTCACTGAATAACAAAGTTATTTTCTGTTCTTAAAAATAACAACCTACTTTCTATAACTTGGTTCCTATGAATAGCAGGAGATTAAGTTTTCATGAATTTGCAAATATACCTCTGGTATGAAAATTTGGTGGTGGTGTGTATGCGGGGGTACCCAACATAGTGGTTCCACAAAGAGATTCTCATGCCTGGAGCTCCAGTGTCCCAGGTTCAATCCCCTGCACCACCAGAAGCCAGAGCTGAGCAGTGTTCTGGAGGAAACAACATGAAAATTATGCTTGGCATTATAAGAAGATTGGAGGCCTCTCTATATATTCCTCTTCTTTCTCTCTTTTCCTTTCTTTCTCCCTTTCTTTCTTTCTTTCTTTCTCCTTTTCCTTCCTTCCTTCCTTATTTCCTTTCTTTTCCAGAGCACTGCTCAGCTCTGGATTTATGGTGGTGCAGTATATTGAACCTGGGACTTCAAAATCATGGCATGACAGTCTTCTTGCATAACCATTATGTTATCTACACGCACCTAAAGATGCATATATCTTCTTATAATATACTAATACTGCAGGACTACTAAACTGCAGCTTATGGGGCATGAACTTGGGACCCAGGAGCCTCAGGCAGGAAGGTCACCTGCATAACCATCTTACTGTCTCCGTAGATCCCAAGGGGGACATATGTTACATACAGGGGAACCTGTTGGAAATTTATGAGCCAGGTGCAGATGTTTTTGCAGGAGTGAGAAGGAAGACCATGCAGGTGTCTGCATGAGAAACAGCCATCCCTGTGATTAGACAGGCACCCAGCTCACCTGTGAGCACCAGGTCTGCTTGGGGCAGTCCTGGACCACAGCCAAAAGGCCTGTGTGTTGACAGGAGTAGGAGACACAGGGCTTGCTGGGGTCACTGAAATAGGCTGCCACCTACAGGAAGAGGAGAGGAGAACATCATCTGCAAAGTTGTCTCCTGGAACTTCACAATAAAACACAACATTCGCCTTCACAATGTTACTCTACTATACCAGGGTTTCAAGGAAAGTTATTTTATGGTAAGCAGGCAGCCATCATTAAACATCATTTAAGCTGAGCTGCAGTAAACTGGTGCTTCTTTCCAGAGCATGGAGGTTAGAAATTCTAACATCACTGTTCTCATCGACATGTTTACATAAAACATGCACATGATGGTTGTTATATTGGATCCCTCCATCTTTTCTGCAGCTACTCTGATCACAATTCGTAGTGTCAGGAAACACTTTGAGAAGCTGGAGAGCACAGCTTCTGATGTGCTGAATATTTCCAGATCTTTTTCTGAAAATGAATTGCTTTTCCTTTTTGTATACTTTTTTTTAAAAAAAGTTTTTTTTATTTAAAAGAGCAGAGCACTCTTTCTGGCATACAAGTTTATATATCATTAGTTTAGTTGGAGAGATGACATAAACCATGTTTTAAAATTAAAGAGTCAGGTATGGGTGGTGGTACAACCAGTAGAGCAGGCACAAGGACCCACAGGGTTCAAACTCCTATCCCAACCTACAGATGGGAAGCTTCATGAATGGTGGGGCAGCGTTAGTTTTCTTTTTCTCCCTCTATGTCTCTGTCTTTATAAGGGAAGAGTGGGTTAAAAAAGAGACTGTATACGGTCATTATACTGGAAAAAATTAAACATGACACGTAAGGCAGCTCAATTATCTAGCTCAATGTATGCTTACTTTGCCAGTGCTAATAACCCAGGTTCAACCAGACCTGGTGCTGTGCTGTTTTCTGTCTCCATCTATCTGAAAAAAACTGTTGCAAGGAATGAAGCCTTAATGACAAAGAAATGGAAAGAATAAGTATAAAAGCTAAATCATAGATTTCAGAAAAAGCATAGGTCTGTGGGTATGGAAGGAACAGAAGACTTCAAGATGGAGGCTTTACATGCCTGAGGTTGAGGTTCAAGCCCATGTCCCACAAGAAGCCAGAGGTAGGCAACTCTGGTAAAAACAAAACAAAAACAAAACAACCTTTTAGAGATCATCAGATTATTGTTGACTGTTGGTCAATTATTTTTTAAAAAATGCATTCAATAGCCACTGTGAAGGAGAGCAGGCTCTGAGGCAGGGAGGAAACTGAGACAAACAGAAAGCAAAATGAATACAATGTGTCTTTGTCCCGAGGGGGACGAGTGTTTGCTGGAGTGGCAAACCTAGGATCTATAGTGCTCTGGGCTTGGGGTCATGAGGTGACACCAGACCCAAGAGGGAAGCTGGGTGTGGCAGCACCTTGTGAGAGGCTGGCCTAGTAAGTGGTATTCTGGGGGTGATGG
The DNA here is from genome assembly GCF_950295315.1 of Erinaceus europaeus. NCBI lineage: Eukaryota > Metazoa > Chordata > Mammalia > Eulipotyphla > Erinaceidae > Erinaceus > Erinaceus europaeus. The sequence goes on from NC_080163.1 coordinate 169,975,971, forward strand.
GGAAATCCCCCCAGGTGGCAGGGGTGGCAGTGGCTATGCAGGGAGGTCTTGGATGCAGAAAGCTGGAAAGGGGGTTCCTTGGCTCCCTGCTTCCATCCATGCTGCTGATTGGCTGATAGACAGGTGCCCCTGCAGCAGAGCTCCAGTCACTTCTGTGTCTCCACACAACTTGCTGTCAACCCTGTGCTTCAGATCCAAAGCCAGGATGCCCAAAAGCCCTTCAGAGGAGCCAAGGTGTGGCACACATGTGGCAGTAGGAATGGTATAGAACCCCAGGTCAAGCCCCTGACTCTCACTTGCAGGGAGAAAGGTTAACCAGCACTGAGGCAGTGTTACAGCTATCTCAAATTCCTGTCTGCCCTTCCATTCCTCTCAAATACTCTCTGCCTCTAACCAATATATAAATATAATATATAAATAAATAAATAAGACTATAAATATAAAGGAATACATTTCCTTCTGAACAAGGAGATCAGAATCACAAAAACACCATAAACGGGAGAGTGAGATGGATGGAGACACTACTATAAAAATGTTTCAGAATAGTAAGTTTTACTTACATTTGATATATATTTATTTGTGAGGCTGTATACCAGAACCTGGGGATATCACCCATGGAGTCACCTGAGTCTCCCAAGTCTCAGCAGGTTTGCATCATCCCCTGTTGATGAAGGAATTGGGGTGTAGAATCATAGTCACCTAGGGGGTGGAGTTACTAGTATGGAGACTGCAGGGGATAGCAGGGGATCCCATGTAGCAGGAGAACAAATAGATCCACAGCATCTCAGGTCCCAAGGTCACCTTCCTCCTACGCAGAGGACCTTTGCATCCCCTACCACACAACCCTCAACTGCCCTCCTCTCTGCCTCCTTGCCACCCTGTAGCCCTCCTGCCCTGCTACCCTATCTCCAGGAGGCATACTTGCAATTTTGCCCACCTGTAGACCCTCAAATACACTCTTTCACCCTGCCCCACCTCTCTTTCTCTGTCTGCCCCTCCCTCTCTCCTTTTCTCCTTCCCTGACAATCTAGACTGATCAGAGGTCTGATCACTGGCCCTACATATACTAGAGCAGTCCATGTAAACTTTTCTCTCTCCCCACCACACACATGTGCTGATGAAGTGAATATTTCCACCCTATTAAAGTGGGGTGTTGTTTGCGACGGGCTGGCTTCACAGGCGGGTAACAGACGACCAGGGACTCATGGCTGGGTTGTACGCAGTATCTCTTTATTCATGCAGGACGCAGCGCAATCTATACCAAGCTAAGCTAAACTAACTACTACAAACAATCTTGTCCTTATAAATATACTATCCCAGTAGGGTGGGAACAGGATGTGATGCAGAGAGGGTGGAGAGAAAAGTGACTGGTGAAAATCAGGGTATGACAAGGAGAGGTGGCAGAGCAGGTGAGAATTCTACCACTAAACCACCAATGCCCTGGAGGGAAGGTGGTGCTTGTTAAGAGAGGTTATGTAAATAGAATACAATGTTATGTAAATAGAATGCAGGGGGGATTAAACCAAATGAAACAGAAGGGGTTTTTTAAGCATACCAACAATTCCCCCTTTCTTTTTAACTAATGGCCATAGTATCATGATTGTGGGGTGAACAGAAACCTATATGGTTCAGGCGTTTTAAAAAAAAACTGGCATAAGACATGGAAAACAAAATAAGCGAGCAGCAATAACCAGTGTGATGCCAAGGGGAATGTTTCTTGACTCAAAGGGCAAGGCCTAGCAGGCAAAAGGGCATTTCTTGCCTCTGGGAGAGCTTCATGCCTCTGGGGGCATCTCTTGCCTAAAAGGGTGTTTCCTATCTCTGTGGGCATAACCTAATAAGGAGGGGGAGTTTTCTGCCTCTGGGCACAGAGCCTGCAAGCGAGGGGATATGGTCTATAAAGTCTCAAGGCAATTGGCTGAAGTTAGTCTTTGAGAAACACAGAACACAGCAGCGTGTACCAGTAAGTCCAATGGAGGTGTCAGTCCAAAGTAGCTGACCACAGAAGAAAATGCCAAGGGATGAAATGCTGCATGTCTGTCTCGATGGGGAATGTCGGCCACCAGAATTCTGCTTTTCTGTAGAGAGTGATCTTTGGAGTCTGTGAATCTGTTTCTTCAGGTTGTGCCAGGTCACATCATTGGTTTCCGGGGGTGTGTTGTAGTAATTCCATCTTGTGGGCGATGTCAGAGAACAGGATCCAAATGGATTTCCAGGAATTCCATTTGAGTAGATGCTTTTTCATGTGAAGACTTGACAGCTGAAATTCACTTACTTGTCAAATAAAACTTGTAGCAGATTAAAAGTTTACTATTATTGATAACCCCATTATAATTATAATTGGAAGTCCTTTGTAGTATGATTTTAAGGTTGCTTTAACAGTTTAAACTCAATATAATGTGGAAAGGTAAACAGAAAAGCCACATTAAAAGCCTCAGGCATGAGAATAATTAACATAATAATTGCACTATCTGCCCAGCCCATAACTCATACTGTTTTCAGGATTAAGCATTTCAGATTTATGCCAAGACATAAAAAAAGAAATCAAAGGAGGAAAAAACAATTTTTTTCCCTCCAGGTTATTGCTGGGCTCGGTGCCTGCACCATGAATCCACCGCTCCTGGAGGCCATTTTTCCCCCTTTTGTTGCTCTTGTTGTAGCTTCGTTGTGGCTATTATTATTGCCCTTGTTGACGCAATTTGTTGTTGGATATGACAGAGAGAAATGGAGAAAGGAGGGGAAGATAGAGAAGGGGAGAGAAAGATAGACACCTGCAGACCTACTTCACCACCTGTGAAGCGACTCCCCTGCAGGTGGGGAGCCGGGGGCTCGAACCGGGATCCTTACGCCGGTCCCTGCACTTTGCTCCACATGCGCTTAACCCACTGCGCCACCAAAAAAACAAGTTTTTGATTGCTTCTGGATGTGTCTAGAAATCATGGCTGTGTCCAGCATTTTTTTAAGTCAATGTCATACAAAAATTCAGTCATTCAAATCATTCTCTTATGAAACGCAACTTGAACCAGATTATCAAGATCTCACCATGTAGTATCATGAGTCCCTGGAGGGCGTCCTAGTCAAAAAGCTCCTAGAAATTCCATTTGGGGTGCTTCTGACTGTTCCTGCAGGATAGCTTCAGGCACCCATTTTACTGTGTTATGTAAATAGAATGCAGGGGGGGATAAAACCAAATGAAACAGAAGGTTTTTTTTTTCCTCCTCCAGGGTTATTGCTGGGCACAGTGCCTGCACCATGAATCCACCGCTCCTGGAGGTCATTTTTCCCCCCTTTTATTGCCCTTGTTGTAGCTTCGTTGTGGTTATTATTATTGCCCTTGTTGATGCAATTCGTTGTTGGATAGGACAGAGAGAAATGGAGAGAGGAGGGGAAGACAGAGAGAGAGGGGAGAGAAAGATAGACACCTGCAGACCTGCTTCACCGCCTGTGAAGCAACTCCTCTGCAGGTGGAGGAGCCAGGGGCTCGAACCAGGATCCTTACGCTGGTCCCTGCACTTTGCACCATATGCAGTTAACCCACTGCGCCACCGCCTGACACCCTCAGAATGGCTTTTTAAAGCATACCAACAATGGGGAAGGGAGGTAGTTTTTGCAAAAAAAGAACCACAAAGAGTATTCAAAGCAACATTTAGCAGGAGGTGCCCAATCCCTAGTCTCCACTGCAGAAATGCTTTCTCTAAGTTAGAAAGAACTAAGTAGACTCGTTACAAAGTAGAGTGGCTATGCAGAAAAGCCTTCATACCTGCTGCAACAGAGGTTGAGGTTCAAGGCTTAGTCCCACCAGAAGCCAGAGGTTGGTAACTGGTGTAAAAAACAATGACCGTGTTGTTCATACTCCCAGAGGGATAAAGAATAGGAAAGCTATCAGGAAAGGAGATGGGATACAGAGATCTGGTGGTGGGAATTGTGTGGTGTTGTACCCCTCTTATCCTACGATTTTGTTAATGTCGCCTTTTTAAAAATAAAAGAAATAAATAAATAAAATTAAAATGGTGAAGAAATAAAAACACCCTAAAAAATAGATCTGGCGATGATTTTTTTTTTTTTTGCCTCCAGGTTTACTGCTGTGGCTCAGTGCCTGCACTACAAATCCCAACTGTGGATGTGCCCTGGTGAGAAAGGAGTAAGAGGCCCAGAGGTAATTTGAGCACTAACTACTGTGCCAGGGCTGTGGGGCTGCTTACACATTCACCATGGAATTAAAACAATACATGGCATGGCCAGGCTGACACACACTAAGTGCATACACTGAAGTGCCTCAGGATACCACGGATTGAGCCACCTATCCTTCCCTGCAGCAAGAAAGCTTCACAAGTACTGAAGCAGGGCTATGGGGTTCTCTATCTCCTGCTTTTCAATTTGTCTCCATCTCTAGAAAAAATAATATTAACAAAATAAGCACTAAGTTGCAGAGTGTAGCCTGCAGTTCTTAGTGCCTGGCATCTGGTAATTTAAGTATAGGAGAATGTGATTCCAGAGTTTAGAAGAATCCTATCCAAATATAACTGACTTCTAGAGAAACCATTCTGCAACACTTTGGAGGATTTAGTTAATGCAATGACAGAAAGGCAGGAAGATAAATGAAGGGAAGGTTAGAATAATCCCAGTAGTCACAAGCAAGGTCCCATCAGTGTAAATCAATCTGAGAAAATCCAGAAAGAGCTTTGAAGAATAGACTATGTGGGATTGTAGGTCTGAAAAATATGTCCATTCTATCTCTGAGTGAAAAACAATTATAAACCTGTGATTTTTCTATTTAGCTTTCGTGGATGGAGGCCTACCGACCAGTTTAGAGAAACTAATATATGAACAGTACACTGGGTATTTTGAAGGGAGGCGCTGGTGATCTGTTTATATATCCTCTGTGCAGCTCCACTTGCAGGCCAGTATCTGAAGAGAGAAAATCATGCAGGCAAAGAGCTGCAAGGAGGTGGCAGGTGCCAGCACTGCTAGTGACAGAGAACCATTAGCTCTACCAGATTTGATTTCAGTTTGTTTAAAGGTGCCTCATGGCTACCTCTATAGAGTACTATTTAATTTAATTTTTGTTAGTTTGCTTGATTTTTTTGTTGTTCTTTTGGACAGAGCACTGATCAGCCCTGACTTGCCCTGGTATTGGGAACTAAAATTGGGGCCTCATGTATCTTGGGACTGAAAGTCTGGAGCTTTAATTCTAGTTCCATCTCTCCAGCCTGACACACTCTCTATTCTTTTGAAATTACCTTCTGAATATTTCTGAATGAATCCTGTTATGGCTGGCTTTTATACCACAGCCTCTGTTTAGATGCTTAAAATATCTAGGTTCAACATTCGTTGTGATCAGATACAGTGCTACACCCATCCACATTGAGGTGTAAAGATATAACTTACTATCCATAGGCACTACTATATGTATCATTTCATCAAAAAAATACACATACCATGCTGTCAACCTAACTTCCCTGGGCAGACAACTCCACCAATGTGTCCTGGAGCCCCACCTCCCCAGATCCCGGCTCCACTAAGTAAAGAGGGAGACAGGCTGGAGTATGGGTCCACCTGTCACTGCCCATGTCGAGCAGAGAAGCAATTATAGAAGCCAGACCTTCCAAATTCTGCACCCCATAATGATACGGGGCCCATATTCCCAGAGGAATAAAGAATAGGAAAGCTTTCAGTAGAGGGTGTACGATGGAGATTTCTGGTGTTGGGAATTGTGTGTGGAAATGTACCACTCTTATCCAATGGACTTGACTGTCATCATTAAATCATTTAAAAAAGGAGAAAAATACACATAACATTGAGATTCATAGCTACAATATCCATCTTATCTTACACACCTTCCAATGGCTTCAGGCTCCCTGAATTACAGTTCATTCAAAAAACACTGTTTTCCAGTTTTAAGCACTTACTTAAGGAGAAAGACACCCTCTGGCAAAGCACCACTCATCTTTTACCCGAGCAGTGCTGGTCCAGAAGACAAGACCTCACACATCCAAGTTCAGTGTCACAAAGGCAAGCCTGGGGCTCTTCTTGCTGAGTTACTGCCAAGGCACAAGGACAATCCACCCTAACCCCCTTTCAGCTGACCGCTTGACACTGTCCTCAGGATGTCAGTTGTCTCTCCTCATACCCTCCAATTTCATGCCTTGAATGCCTCTGCATTTGCTGCCTACAACCTCTGAAGGATAGTTCTCACCCAACTGCCCAAATCCACCTCAGTCCTCAACCATCCACCTCACTGTTCTTGTCACCAAAAAGGAACCCACTGCCAGCAGTTTCTCTCCTCAAGGTGTAAGCTTTCTACTTTTCACAACACCTCAGTGCCCATCTGCCACATGGCTGAGCGGTTTCCTCCCCTAGCAGACTGAGGTCCTGCCTTCCTGGAGTCAAATCTGAGAAACCAACAGTCCCTGCAGGGTTCTTGCAGGTTCACTGACCTCGCCAGTCACAGGAAGGAATACTTAGGAGACAGCATTTCAAGTGCATGAATGAGCACCACCACATCTGCAAACTGGACAGAGCCAGGTGGGTTCTACCAGGCAGGGAGAAGCCTGTCTGCCTGCCTACCTTGTCTTCAGCATCTTCTCTGGGCTCCCTTCTCCCCAGGGCTGAGCTGGCGTGGCTGAGACTGTACTTCTATCCCGAGGCCCTGCTCGACACAGTCACTGTGGGCTGTGGATTGAGGGAAAGGTTGTCTCTGGGTGAGGATGAGCATGAGCTGGGAGAGTGACCCACACCAAGGGCAGCAGCAACTCTGCTACGAGCCCAAGGAGCAGTCCAGGGGCAGGGGCTGCAGTCCCCCATCACCCTCACATGGGGAAGGGCCCATCTCCAGCCAGCACCCTGAATTTTATTAAGTGTGTTCTTCCTGAATAGTAGGAATAATGATATTTAAGTCCAGGATTTTCTCTAAAGGCATTTATTTATTTATTTTCACCAGGATTACCACCAGGACTTGCTGCCTGCATGAATGATGAATCCACAGTTGCTAGTGGCATTTTTTACTTAAAAAGTTATATTTACTCATTTTCAAATTTGTTGCCCTACTAGTGGTTATTTTTGTTTTATTTTTGACATATAGAGAGAGAAATTTAGAAAGGTGAGATGAAAACTCAACAAAAAGAACACAATAAAAATGTGGTCAGAATATACGAATAGGTGGCTCTCTAAAGAAGAGGTACCCATGGCCCACAGACATAGGCAGAAATGCTCTAGTTCACTCATCATCAGAAATGTGCAAATCAAAACCACTTTGAGATACCACCTCAAACCTATGATACAGACTCCATCAGTAAAACAAGAGAAGGTAAGTGTTGGAGAGGATGTGGAGAGAGGGGTACTCTACTGCACTGCCTGTGGGATGCAAACTGGTAAATTGAGTCAGGAGAACAGTATGGAGAATCCTTAAACAAATAAAAAAGGAAATACCACATGACACAGCAATTCCACTCTTAGGCATATACCCAAAAGACAGAAAAGCACTTGTTCAGAGGGATATGTGCATCCCCATGTTCACAGCGGCTTTAGTTACAATAGCAAAGACCTGGAAACAACCAAAATGTCCTTCTGACAGATGCCTAGATGAAAAAAGAGTATTATGCAGTAATCAAAAAGGATGGTGTTGTGTCCTTGAGATAAAGTGGCTGAAACTGGAGAAGATGATGCTCAGTGAAGCAACTTAGGAGTAAGGACAACTACAGAATGGTTTCACTCATATGTGGGATAGTGAGTCTACATGTGTAGGAAAAAAAAAACTGTGAACCTATTTTTAAGACTCTGTGAGCACTCTAATGCTTTATCTATGGGTGTGGGGATGGGAACACAGACTGAACATTTACTAAGAAGAGGCGTCAATAATCCCACTAACTCCTGTCTGCCTGTCCCTGTTCGTGGTGCCAGTTGCTGGTCTAGTTTCACGGGCGGAGAGAAATGACCAGGGACTCATGGCTGAGCTGGGAATGCTGTTCAATCTTTATTGATGAGCAGGGATGCAGTGCAAGCTAGCTCTAATCACAATCCTGTCCTATATATATATATATCTCCTGAGGCTGAAGTGTCAGGAAGAGGAAGTACTTAGGATAGGGGGTGGGGAGAAGGAAAAAGCAAGAACCAGTGGGGATTAAACCAATGCCCTGCAGGCAGGGTTGTTCCCAGGTAACACAGTCATTATGTAAATAGACCACAGTAAGCAGTGTAACAGAAGAGGTCTTAGAAGCAGAATTCAGGAGCAGACCAACACCTGCCCACCTAGACATCCTTCCCCCACCACCAGTGGATTCTCTTTTGTGGAGGCTAAACTTCCCAGGCATAGCTCTGCAGGAAAGATAGTAGTAACTAAGGCACACAGACCTTGAGCAATGGGTCCAAGTCCCATCCCTTAAATTGCAGCCTGTGCTTCTGGGATGATGCCTACTGTTCTCCAGCCTGTGCCCTGATATAAGGCAGTACCGCCCCTTTGTCCTGTGCCAGACTTATGAGAAAGACCTGAGACCCTGGCTCAAGCATAAATAAAAGTCTCCTTTCCTCCCCCACCCTCCTCGGCTTCAGTGATCTTGATTATTAATACTGTTCCTCAGCAACCTCACTCTTGTTCAGATCACAGACCTGCAGCACAGCTCTACTGTCATGGGGGACATGGCCCAGGGAGGGGCTGGGCTCCGGGATGGCCATGATGGCACCCATGATGCAGCCCATAGAGCTGCAGCCTCACTGCTCATGATGGCTCTGTCTGTGTGCACTGTGACAAGGACCACTTGAGAAACCTCAGGCATGGCCACATTAAGCAGCTTCTGCTCTTTCCTCTCCTTCCCTGCTGCTGGCAACTCTGTCAACAGACAGCCTCCCACTGGGTCCTGAAATGTCCAGGCATAACACCCATGGGAAGAGAGGTAGGAGCCCAGCAATGCCCAGGGGGACAGATGGCCTCATGCCTCTGAAGATCCAGTCTCCATTCCTTCCACAAGGAACATATCTGAGCCAGAAACTAACTAGGACAGAACTGTCTGTGGGATTGAAAGTTGTTGGCCTGTTGGTCTCTGTGTTCAGAAACAAGGGTGAGCCGCCACAGATGACCTACTATGAGATTCCGGCCTCTGGCTTTGGGAAACAAGATTATGGCTGGTGTTTTAATTCAAACACTAGGGTGCAGCCTTCTCCATATGTGCCAGAGACTGGAAAGAATGGGTTCAATCTCTGTGAAGGGCTTTGCCTTTATAAAGCTGGAGGCCTATAGAGGAACTGGTCTGACACCAGGACAGCAAGATATGAATCCGACTTGGCTAGTCTAGAGCCAGGTCTGCAACCTCTCTGGGGACAGTGTCATCAGGCATCATTATCAGAGCTGATTATGACTCAGGAAACTCACAGGCCTTCTCCCTGTTTCTCTCCCTCTCTCTATTAGAGACACACACGCACAAACACACACACACACACACACACACACATACACACACCATGCATAAAAATATTGACTTTTCTGTCCAGATACTATGCATTCATTTTCTCATTATTATATTTGTGATAATCAAGAGTACATTTTGCTTAAAGGAAAAGATTTCTTTGAAAGGAAAGTGAAGAAAGAAATAATGAAAGGCAAAGGGGTATAAACTAGTCCTTTCAGTTCCTTTGACACTCAGATACTTAATGCACACAAAAAACAGCGGTGTCTAGAATTTAAATAATAGTACCAGATAAACAAAAAGGTAATGTACCTGAGATACCTTTCCTTCCTAGAAAAACTGAAATAACCCTTTTTAGTGAATCTAATATATTGTCTTGATAATGACTTGTAATATTACTTATTTCTAAATGTATAGAGATTATTCATGTAGTACAAACACAAGTGTATTATATAGAGGGATATAAGTAGATCTGTAAGTTTTTGTACATCTGTTTTCATTCATTTATATTATTACTATCTTAGTATATATTGAGGAAGACTGAGAGCCTAAGGGAAGGAAAAAGAGAGCTGCAAGAAAAAGGAGAGGAAATGATGGAAGACTGACCTAAAAGTCAGACTCAAACTGTGTACAGTGATGCTGGATCTGTGTTGATGGATGGATCAGGTATGTTTTTAGATTTCTCTAGTGTCTCAGGCAATCCAGGAAGTGATGCAATAAGTGTATGTATTAGGCATGGACTCTATTCTGAGCCTGGGATCAGGTAGGATTCAGATTCCCATTAGAAAGAAAGTCTCTGTTTCATCCCACAGTGTCTAACCATCAATACCTCCTTCAGAACTAGGTTATTTTGAAAGATGACAGGGATGTTTTTGACCAGTTTTTTTTTAATTTCTTAGGAACCATTTTCTCCATAACATTCTAATCATATATAATTATATATTGAAAAAGTGCATTATATTGCTAAGTAGTATGACCAGACTATGATGTCTAATTAAATAATTTTATTATTCTGACTTTTTTATTTTTTATTTTATTTTTTTTTATTTTTTATTTAAGAAAGGATTATTGAACAAAAGCATAAGGTAGGAGGGGTACAACTCCACACAATTCCCACCACCCAATACCCATAACCCACCCTCTCCCATGATAGTCTTCCCATTCTCTAGCCCTCTGGGAGCATGGACCCAGGGTCGTTGAGGGTTGCAGAAGGTAGAGGGTCTGGCTTCTGTAATTGCTTCCCCGCTGAACATGGGCGTTGACTGGTCGGACCATACTCCCAGTCTGCCTCTCTCTTTCCCTAGTAAGGTGTGTCTCTGGGGAAACTGAGCTCCAGGACACATTGGTGGGGTCTTCAATCCAGGGAAGCCTAGCCAGCATCCTGGTGGCATCTGGAACCTGGTGATTGAAAAGAGAGTTAACATACAAAGCCAAACAATTTGTTGAGCAATCATGGATCCCAAGTTTGGAATAGTGGAGAGGAAGTGTTAGGGAGGTACTCACTGTAAACTCTAGTGTAATCCTGCTTTCAGGTATATATTTTGCAGTAGTTTATGGATACGTGTGCACATACGCTCTCTCTCACAGAAACTGGTGTATGTCTAGGTTATGGGACTTTGTTAGAAAGTGAACTACCTGAGATGAAATTAGAGTGTACTATAAAAGGAAAGGTCTCACCCGAGTAATGAAGCTGAAGGGTTGTCATTCCACACGTGAAGTCTCTGGATACACTCTGAGGTGAAGCATGTTGAGATGGCAATCGTTGCTTTGATTAGGTTGTGATCGGCGGATGCAATATTATTTGGTATGGATTGGGAGATGCATACGGGAAAGTGAGCCCTATCCAAGGGTGCCAGGACTGGGGGAAGTAGGGGCTCTATAGTGAAGATGTGAGGTTCCTGCTGTCTTAGGGTTCAAAAAGACAATCAATAGTTAATATTATCATCACATTATTTGTTAATTTGGTTAACTTTGAAAAGTCCCTTTGTTATGGTTTGCTGTACAGTACCCAGTATCTTGTATATAGCTGTGCTATTGGAAGCTTCTAATCTACTTGGTCTAGGCTTTTGAGAGAGTCCGCATATCAAATACGTAGCCTATCTATTAAAAAGATTCAGTTTGTCTTTTGAGAACCTTTGAGACATACAATTGATTTCCCCCTCATATTAATTAACTACTGATTTATATGTCTACATTTTGCTGGGAGTGTACATAAACACCATTCCCATCACCAAAGGACTGTGACCCATCCCTCCCGCCCATTCCCACCCCCCACTGGCCCAGGAAGCTACATGTCTACCCCTCACCACTGGGTTTTTACTTTGGTGCCCTACTTACAATTTGATCAGGTCCTGCTTTTAGTTTCCCTTTCAGATCTTCTAAGTCAGCTTCTGTTGATGAGTGGGATCATCCCATACTCATCTTTAACTTTCTGACTTAGTTCACTTAACATAAATCCTTCTAGCTCTGTCCAAGATGGGTCAGAGAAGGTGGGTTCATTGTTCTTGATAGCTGCATAGTATTCCATTGTGTATATATACCACAGCTTTCTCAGCCATTCGTCTGTTGTTGGGCACCTGGGTTGCTTCCAGGTTTTAGCTATTATGAATTGTGCTGCTATGAACATAGGAGTACACACCTCTTTTTGGTTGGGTGTTATGGAGTCCTTGGGGTATAACCCCAGGAGAGGAATTATTGGGTCATATGGAAGGTCCATGTCTAGTCTTCTGAGAGTTTTCCAGACTGCTCTCCACAGAGGCTGTGCCAATTTACATTCCCACCAGCAATGTAAAAGGGTTCCTCTGTCCCCACATCCTCTCCAGCATTTGTTGCTGCTGTCCTTTTTGATGTATGCCATTCTTACAGGAGTGAGGTGGTATCTTAGTGTTGTCTTAATTTGCATTTCTCTGACAATCAGTGACCTAGAGCAGTTTTTCATATGTTTGTTAGCCTTTTGGATCTCCTCTATGGTGAATGTTTTGTTCATTTCCTCTGCCCATTTTTGGATGGGGTCATTTGCTTTTTTGTGGCTAAGTTTGCTGAGCTCTTTACATATTTTGGTGATTAGTTTCTTGTCTGATGTCTGGCATGTGAAGATCTTCTCCCATTCTGTGAGGGGTCTCTCTGTTTGTTTAATAGTTTCTTTGGATGTGCAGAAGCTTTTCAATTTGATGTAGTCCCATTGGTTTGTTTCTGCTTTGGTCTTCCTTGCAATTGGGTTTGATTCATCAAAGATGTCCTTGAGGTGTAGATGGGAAAGTGTTTTACCAATGTTTTCCTCTAAGTATTTGATTGTTTCTGGTCTGACATCTAGGTCTTTGATCCATTTGGAGTTGATTTTTGTTTCTGGTGAGATAAAGTGGTTCAATTTCATTCTTCTCCATGTTTCAACCCAGTTTTCCCAGCACCATTTATTGAAGAGAGCCTCCTTCTTCCATTTAATCCTTTGGTCTTTTTTTTTTTTTAACCACCAGGGTCTTTGCTGGGGCTCATGCCTGAACTATGATTACATTGCTCTCCATGGTCAGTTATTTCCTTTCTAATTTGCCAAGCCAGAGAGATATAGACATGGGGAGAGAAGGATAAAGGCAGACATCAGCAGCACTGCTCCACCACTTGGGAGGTGTTCTCCACTCCCACCCTCCCCACCCTGGAATAGGGTCCAGGGATTTAAAACAAGGTCCTTCCTCTGGCTCCTGTGTGTGCACTACCAGGTGCACCGCTGCCAGGCCCCTGGTGACTCTTGCAACAAATACTGTCCATTAAGGCAGAAGCCTGACAGACAGTATGTTACAAGACTCAGTGCCCTCTCTGCTTTCTGTCTTTGCTCATAGAGGCGTCCTTGGATGTAGGACTGTATGTAAAGGAAACATTTCCATGGTGAGGTACATCATTCTCCTCCTGGATGTAAGACTGGTTGGGCTTTCTTCCTTCTCTCCTTCTATAATGCTCTCAACTAGAAAGTGGGCCTGGTGGCTGCCTGGCTCTCCACCACCTCTCAGCACACAGAGTGGTCACTAGAGCTCATCATTAAACACAGTCCTACATGACAGATCTATTTGCTGGGGGGGGTGTATCCCAGGACTTGTACAATCTGTCATCAGCACCATCCATCAGAGCTTCTTGGTGGCAGTGGACCAGAAAAGTGACATCATCACCACCATCAATGATATGGAAACTTAGCTGCAAGCACTCCACCATATACCACACACACATGGCACCAACTTGGCCAAATATACTCCTCCTAAGGGCCTTGAGTTCACTCCTGAATCTGTGATGTCCTCTGGGGAAATGACACCCCAAAGTGCTCTTGTAGAATAGCTATTATCCAGGAGACCCCGTCTTCCCTGAGAACATAGTGGAGGAGGACATAAGCTGTTTCATTCTGGTTCTAGAGAAGTTGAAGGCCACCAGCACATCCTTAACCTTCTATCATGCCCTGTAGACTGTCTAACTTCAAACTTGGGGGACATTCACATCAGATGTCCTAGAGTTTAGGATTGCTATCTAAGCCAGTACCTGAAAGACTCTGTTCCAGTAAACTATCTATTTCTCACACATAACTGTAAAAACCAAGGCAGAAAGCAGCCAGTGCTCCTGGACATTTCCTGCCTTAACCTTTTATAGGTTCCTTGGGCATGAAAACATGTGCTCTCATCAGGGTGAGCCACCACCCAGCACCCCTGTGGAGTTTCTCTGTGGTTGGCTGTCAGGAGCTGAACAGCCCCTGGGGCTCAATCTTGAAACTTGAGGCCAGAAAAGGCTGCCTCCTGCTGGATGCTTTCCCTCTTTCTCATCTGCAGAATCTCCTTTGCAGACAGAAATATGTAAAGAAAAATGCATGTTCCAGTCTTGGCCCCAAATGTATGAGACAAAGTTATTACTCAGTGGCTATATGAATGACATATTAAGATGTAAAAGAGCACTTACTGGTGTTTCTCTAGGCTATAGGGTAAAAAGCTGTGCATTTAATCGCTTCATTATTGGGCTGGTGGTAGTGCACCCAGATAAGCACACACAGTACATGGTCAAGGGCCCAGCTTCCAGTTCCTGATCATCCCTGCAGCAAGGAGACTTCATTTGTGGAGAAGCAGGTCTTCAGGTCTTCTGGTCTCTCTCTCTCTCTCTCTCTCTCTCTCTCTCTCTCTGTATATATATATATATATATATATATATATATATATATATATATATATTCCCCCTCCCTTCTCTTCTGAATTTCTTTTTGTCCTAGCCAACAAAATAGGGAAGAAGAAAAGAAAAAAGGTAAAAAATGGCAACCAGGAGCAGTGGATTCCTAGTGCCTACACTGAGCCCCAGCGGTTATAACCCGGACACAAAGAACAGAATTGATCCCAAATGTACTAAGGAAACTCAAACTATTACTGTGGTAGTTAATGCTGGAAACATAAAAAGTGTTGTGTAGTGAGTCAGGTGAGAGCACAGCAGGTTAAGTGATTGTGGAGCAAAGCAATAGGACTGGCTAAGGATCCTGGTTCAAGCCCTGATTCCCCACTGCAGGGGAGTCGCTTCACAGGCAGTGAAGCAGGTCTGCAGGTGTCTATCTTTCTTTCCCCCTCTCTGTTTCCCCTCCTCTCTACATATCTCTCTGTCCTATCTAACAACAATGGCATCAATAACAACAATAAGAATAACTACAACAACAATAAAGATCCACAAGGGCAACACAAGAGAAAATAGATAAATATTAAAAAATAAAAAAGTGTTGTGTAAATTTGGACCCAGATGCATCTCTAAAGTATGGAATGGAATAATTCCAAAGATCTGAAAAACATAAACCATAGAAAGAATCATTTTAGAAAATACTGCTAAATGCCGCCAGCTGACAATGTACATGTACATTGAATTTCTGATTCTTATTCAACATTATGCACTGTTATAAGTTGATCATTCACAATTAAAATATGTGAAGGGATGTACTAGATGAATCTCCTTTCTAAGTACTTGAAGAAGAAAACTGAGTGAGTTTTGTTCATTTTGCTGCCCTGTGTAGGTGATGAGTGCCCTCAACTAGCTGAATCCCAAAACTGCAGCTAAAGCAAATCTGCCTGAACCTTTTAAAGGTGAAATTCCAATGAATCTCTGACAAACAAGGGAAGTGAATGACATCATGGCCACCTGACTGTGCTTTACCCTTGTGGTAGAAGCATGAGGGAAATCCAGTATATGTGATCTATTGCCTCCTTAATCTTTTCATCCTTCCTTATGGCAAAGACAAACATCTGTCTCCTTTTTCCTGGATTGACTGAGGAAAAGCATTGTTCAAGTATCACATCATTAGTAAGAACGTCATATTTTCCTCAAATAGTTTATAAGATATTAAGGGAAGGTAAGAAAGAAAGAAAGAAAAGTCAGAGGAACCACTCAGCTTGGTCAAGCACTCAGATGATGCAGCAGGACAGTGAGAACAGGTTTGTTCCCTCCTCTCTCCACACAAGCAGACACAGACACAGACACACTGTCTGGTGCTCAACACCCTGATTTTTCTGACCAGTGATTCTCTCACTGATGTTAATCTGGATGTTTCTTGTCTGTGATAAGATGGAGTGCATCCTACAGAGCTGTTTAAGACAAGAAGTGGTGGAAGGGCGGGAGGTGCACCTACCTGGCTCAGAGCAATAGTTACAAGCTGCTGGGTTCAAGACACGGGTCCCCATGAAGAGGAAGAGCTTTACAAGTAGTTGAAGCAGTGCTGCAGGTGTCTCTCCTCTCTCCCTCCATCTCCTTCACTCTACTTTTTCTGTCACTGTCCAGTGAACTATAAATAAAATAATAAAAAAGGGAGTACAGCAGTAGCGCAGTGGGTTAAGCACAGGTGAAGCAAAACAAAAGGACCAAAATCAGGATCCCGGTTCGAGCCCCCAGCTCCCCACCCACAGGAGAGTAACTTCACAGGTGGTGTAGCAGGTCTGCTGGTGTCTTTCTATTCCCCTCTGTCTTCCCCTTCTCTCTCCATTTATCTCTGTCCTATCTAACAAGAACTACAATAATAACTACAATAATATAACAATGAGGGCAACAGAAGGGAATAAATAATAATATAACTAAATAATTTTTAAGAAGTGAAAGACTTTCATGTGTGAGTGTCTGGAGTACTTTCCAGGTTCAATCCCACTGACAAAGGCCTAAGCTGAGCAGTGCTATTATCCTTCTCATTAAGATTAATAAATAGATTAATTAATGAATAAAAGAAAAAACATACTAAGGAACTAAGGCATCTATTGTAGGATATATCAAGTCCTCCAATGGTTCCTTGAATGTGTGTCTTTTACACTAGAGTTTAAGAACATCAAAGAATGTCCAAAACTCATTTGCTAATGGATTCAATCTTTCAAAAATGGTTTTATGAAGATAACATTGCCTTTGTGTATGTAGACACAGACACACACATACACACATGCTCCTGGAAATAGTGTGTCTGTGACAGCATCCATGTGAATATCCTATAGTGATATTTACTCTGTTTAGAATTATATAATTAGTTGACCACTGCATGACATAGGGGCAAGGCTTGTGGAATCTCTATTATTCCAAATAAAAGCCTGGAATTCTATAGTCATCTCAAAAGGAAAAGATTAAAAGACTCAAAACTGTAGGTGCAAATGGCTTTAGAGGGGCACTCTGTCAGCTGTCAGTTTTGATGCTGACCTTTGACCACTGACATCACAGGCCAGGGTCCCTGGCTACAGTGGAATCTTCAGTCTTGGAGACTGAGCTGAACAGTGCGCACAGTGTTGTGCCCAGCTCTCACTTTCGTGTCAAGGAGTAAAGAGTAGAGGATGTCTGCGTCTACCAGAAAGTCTTCGAGGCTTTCAGGGTGTCTGCGCTGGCTGCCCTGCTTAAGGTAGAGTCTGTTCACATGCCCTGTGTGACCAGCAGAGGAGGAGGAGGGTGGTCCCAGGAGGTGCTCTGTGTGATTCCCACTGACAGGATCCTCAGCTTCAGCCTTGGTCTCATCAATAGTTACTTGTGTTCATGAGATTCCCAACTGCTGATGCCAGAGAGCAGGCTTGACCTGTTAGGATCAGAGTCCTGTGGGCTTACTCAGGGCACAGCCAAAAAACAGCTTAGTACTTGCTTGAGTTGAGAATCATTTGAATGTTTGGTTTATTCTCAGCTGATCATGGGGATCTTGGCCCCCTCAACCCAAAGTGATGACTGATTAAAGAAGATTAGAGTCAGTTTTCCAGAATCCTGTTATCTAAGTGTGTATGTTAACCTGAGACCACAATGGAATGACTTCTTCACACTCTTGGATCTATGCAATCTGACCCCTATAGGTCACACATAGATCTGTTTAAAATTATTTTTATGAGAGAGAAAGAGAGAGAGAATAAAAAAGTAGAGAAAAGAAGAAAAGAGGAAAGAAAGTGGGAAAGGAATGAGTAGGGAGTGAGGCAGAGTCACTGAGGCAAAAACTGCAAATGATACTTGGGGTTGATTATGCTCTGCAACACTCTAGACACTGTGCTGCCTTCAGGCCTTGGCCTTGTTTCCCTGAGTTGGTTCTTTGAAACATTTCTCATCCTCTCTCCTTTGACCTCTTAGTGTCCCCTTACATTTTTTATCCTTATATTGGGGGGTCAGTGTTAATTCACTACAGTGTGATTTGTTGACACAGGGTGTCTGCACAATACTCTCACCCCCACTCAGGACCTCTCCCAGCACCGAGCACCAGGGCCCCAATACCTCACTCCCCCTAACTCCCTCTCAGTGTCTCCTTTCTACCATGTCCTGAGACTCTGCTACTTCCTTGTCCCCTGACACTGAAGTGACAGGCCCTGTGCCCTGTCCTTTAAGCTTTCCTCCATTACCACGAGCCCTGAGTGACCACAACTCTCAGAAGAGCTCTGTCTAGCTAAAGACTCCTGAATTGGGTTGCTGAGCCCTTCTGGGGAACTAGACTCCTCTGTAATGCTCTGTGAGTGCTGACATCAGCAGGAGCCCCTGTGTCCCACCTGCCAGTGACAAACTGCCCTGTGGGTCTGCTGTGTTGCAGCTCTTCTACGGAGGAGGGTAGTTCAGAAGAGAAGAACCTAGTGTCGCCTCATGGCCATATCCAGTTCTTCGGCTCTGCCAAATTCCAGAAGGGTCGGAGGTGGCAGAAAAGGCAACTGATCTTATATTCCAATGTGCTACTTATCTCCAACAGAAAGTATGTACCTGCTCACCCTGAAGTTGGGGTAATGTACCAAAGTAAAAAACTCTGGGATGGAGGAGTTGGGGAGAATTCAGGTCCTGGAAAACTATGACAGAGGACCTAGTGGGGATTGTATTATTATGGGGAAACTCTCATGGAAAACTGAGAAATATTATGCATGTACAAACTGTTGTAGTTACTGTCGACTAAAACAAAATCCCCCAATAAAAAAATGAATACAAGCAGGAAACACACCCACCATCTCCTCAGGAGAAACTCAGCTGCTCGCCGTTTGCTGGGATAGAAGCTTACAGTGCTGTGCTCTATTCCCTCTCCAGGTACAAGAGTCACTTCCGAATCAAGTACTTGGTGCCCCTGATGGACATGTGGGTGGAACCGAACATGAGGAAAGCCGCGAGAGCCCGCACATCACTGGTCTTAGGCTGGGCTGACCGCAGCTTCGTGGTCTCTTTTCAGTAAGACTGCAGCCAGGCCCTGCCTGTCTTCTCATGACTCTCAGAGGGAGTACAGCTCCATTTGGGGGTCTATTAGCCACACGTGCTCTGACCCCCACAAGGACAGCTCTGTGCTCTCCCTTGTCCTCCAATGGCTCTGATTCAGGCAAACACATGTAGCTGCTAAGACCCCTGCAGGTGGAGACCCAGGGATTGAAACCAGGTCCTTGTGCATGGTAGCAAGTACAGTTAACCACCAGCACCACCAACTGACTCCAAACCCAATTTCTCCTCCATTTAGAAGATTTCCTTCCCATCCCAGCAAACTGTTAAAGAGCAGGGCCCCTCAGCACCCAGTGACCAGGACAGGCCTCCTGGATCACACAGTCCCACCAATAACAATCAATGATGCTGTTTACACTGGCCGGCATTATAATATGTTTGTGTAACTTTTGTGTATTTTTAATTTTTTTCTCCCCTTCTCTTGGATTTCAGATCAGTTGAGAAGATGGAGCAATGGTACAACAAGCTTTATGAGTATGTCCTTATTTCACATATTTCAAATCTTCAAGTTCTCAGAATGCAGAGCCCTAGCAGTCAATGCCCCTCCCTCTTTTCTCCCTTCTCTCCAGGCTGTGATGGGAGCTAACATCACCCTGCACCATGTATTAAACGTCCCTGACTTAAGGGCAGATTTCTCCACCGGCTGGTTCTCAAAGGAAATGTACCTGCCAGCCCTACCTACAGCCTAGGGAGGTTCTGGCCTGAACTCCAGGCAGGAAAGCTTCCAGGAGGATGGGATCTGCATCCCTGGTCTCAGATACCTGTTACCATAGACATGTTTTCTTGGATCTGTCTCATTCTCTGGAAATACATTTGCATACTGTTTTTCTCATTAGATCTTGCATATATTTTCAAAAACTTGATATCTTGAAAAAGCACTGAAAAATGCTGAAATGATTAGCCAAACAGAAGTTCATTTGAAAATAGTTTAACAACTCATTTCTCCGTCTCTCTTTTGGGTCACTGTGGAATCCATTAGAAAAATTTACACTGCCGTTCTCGACTACCTGGACACCATCCTAGAGGAGGCAGAACGCAACTGTGTGAGTGTTTCTAACACTAGAACACACATCCCATGTTCCTGCTTTACATAGAAAGTGGTCTAGAGATGAGGGAAGAATACAACACTTATCATCCAGAAAGATGTGTTTTCCTACTTACACACGTCTATAGACACAAAAAAAGGGAGCCGAGACTGTATGCAACACTCTCTTGCATATACAGAGTGGCTTGCATTGCTCTCTGTGGATTATTTCCCCCTGGAATGAGTGACTCTACTAATTAAAGAGAAAATAACAAGCTCAGTTTTCTTTATGCTACGGACCAAAAACAAGCTAGGAGGGACCAGGCAGTGGTGTACCTGGTAGAGTGCACATGTTACCATGCAAGAGGACCTGGATTCCAGGTGGCAGGGGGAGCTTTATGAATGGTGAGGCAGTACTGCAGGTGTCTCTCTACTTCTATGCCCCTTTCTCCCCCTTCTGCTTCCCCTTTATCAAATAAAATGAAAAAAGAAGACAATGACAGCCAGGAGCTGTGGAGTCATGATGCAGCCACCAAGCCCAGGTGGCAAAAGAAAGTTCTTTGTCTATCATTTGGTTTCTGGAATTGCAGTACAATAGCTACAACATTTACTATGGGGAACGAAGACATTCTCTTACCCACATTTTTAGTAGTGATTGAGTAATAGTTAATAAGCTTATACAACTATAGGGATAGAGTTCCATGCTTACCCCACTCCAAAGCCCTGTGTTTCCCATAAGAGATAAACCCATAGTTCTCATAAACCTTGAGATAGCTTGGCACTTCCATTAGAGGGGAGGGGCTGGAGGTGATTACTCTTAATGAACTGAGGAGGTGAGAGCTACTAGGTGGTTTCACACATTTAGGAATATAAAGAAATGAGTCATGTGAACTTGCACAAAGTAATTCTGAGTATCTTCTACAATTTGTAAATGTACTTCTTTCACTAAGTTAGAATCTTTCAGTCATGCGACCTTGGATATTTTTTCTTTATCACCTTAAATCTTTCCCCATTTTCAGGTAAGGGACACCATCTTCTTCCCCTGGAGTTTTTTTTGTTTCTTTGTTTTACTATTGATAAATATAGAAATAAATTGAGTGGGGAGGGGAGATAGAGAAGGAAAGACACAGAGTCACCTAGAGCACTGCTTAATTACTCATGAAGTTTTCCCCTTACAGGTGGGCCTAGGTCATGAATGTGGGTCCTTGTCCATGGTAATGTGTGTACTTAACTAGGTATACTGCTTTGCCTGGCCCTGAGGAGGGTTCTTTCTTCCTTTCTCTCTTTCTTTTTTTCCAGAGCACTGCTCAGCTTTGGCCTATGGCTTATAGTGGTCCGGGGGGTTGAACCAGGGACTTTGGAGCCTCAGGCATGACAGTCTCTTTGCATAAACATTATGCTAGGAGGTCCCACTATGTTATTCTCATGAGATCCCACTTACAGATATACTAGACTCTTAGATACTATATGCATGTCCCTTGGATACTGTGTACTCTTTTTACAATTCTTTATTGCGTTAGGATAGGATCATTTTTAATGTTCTATCACAAACCAATTCCTCCTTAATTTCTCATCTTCATTAACAGCTTCATATGTCAATAATAAGACTTTCTGGCAGGGTAGTGGCACCCAATCCTGGGTTCTAGCACTTGGTAAGGTGTGTACCTAAGGAGCTGCAACACCCCTAGCCCTCTCTCTTTTTATTTCTTCTTTTGCATAATTTGAAAATCTGCATAATGTCAGGGTTGGTCTTCACTCTGCAGCTTGATGCCACTTTCCTGCTTCTTCATACACCAGGCAATGCTTCTCCTCAAGTGAAGGGGGCAATTCACAGAATTTGATTAGATAGTTGACATTTTAAATTAAAAAGTACTTACTCAGCTGGGAGTTACCTTTGTGTATATCCCGAGTCTAGAGAGCAAACAGGAAGAAATCCACATATCCTTGTCAACACACTTCTGAACGTGCACTGAAAATCCAAGGATTCACTAAAATCTACAATGGAGATTCTAAACCACAGTCAATCCCAGGGGTCAAGTAGCTTTGTTACTGGACACAGGGCCCTCTCTCTCTCTGGGGAAACAGAGCTCCTGGGAAATGTGTTCTACCACTGCTCACTCCAAAGGCTTACTGTGACCCTGACTTCTTTCTTTCCCAGGAGTCTGAGGAACCTGATCAGGGGTCTGTGAGTTCCAGGACGGAAGAAACCACAGAGCCACCTGAAGGTGAGTGTCAGGGCAATCTAAGAAGAGGCTGACTGGAGTGAGACATTAACTGCAAAGGCTCAGGTAAAAATGGTTTCCAGCTTAGCTTCAATACCTTCTCACAGGGAAAAGTGCAGGCCTCTGTGCATTCAACAGACACTGACCAACTCACTGTTCTGTAACAGGCTCTAATGACAGACCTTGCCTCTCTACTTCTCTGTGGCAGATAGGACTGCTCTATAGAGCTCTTCCTCATGAGGAATTCATTGCATTCCAGGCACAGGAATGTATAAGAACATCTTCCTCTTTACTCTGTCAACTCTTCTCTTAGGCACATGCTAGGGCAGGGTCTCCTGTCAGATTCATGGACACAGAGACACAGCCTTATTTGCACAGAAGGTCCAGGAGAAGGCCTATGTGTCATCTTATACAGTGATGTGAGTCTTTTAATGGTCATCCCGGACATAGATTCAGGTTTCTCTCCATGTAGGTGGCAAACATCTGAATGAACATGAAGTGGGCCAAATGCCAGCCACTGAGGGGCTTCCATTAGAAGTAGATGACTCCTGCAGCCTCGCATGTGGAGACCAGCAACCGAGAGGGGACCTGCTGGGTTCCTGCATATGCCTTGTGGCAGGTCATATCTTCCTCCTGAAACAAGCTCATGACACTGAAAATCAATCCCTAGGGGGGTGGGGAGCAGGACTGGCAGGAACCCAGTAGCCCCACAGAAAACCGTGCACATCTCCAAGGAAGCCACAGCTCCCTTCCCATGTTCTGACTACACCCTGTGGTCACGATGGGCTCATCACAACCACCTCAACCTAAACCTATGCTTGGATTTCTCTCCATACAGATGATGAATATCACCATGACAATGGAATGGCTCCACTGAAGGTGACTGAGGACCAGTCACAGGAACAGGAATTCTCTGGCTTGGCTTCCAGCTGCCAGGAGTCCTTCCTTTTGGAGCAGCTATTTAAGGAAACCCCAGGTTAGTTCCTCCTCAAGCCCAGACCCCAGGTCAGGGCCAGCAGAGGAGAGGGAAATTGAACACTTTGCTGCAAGTGCCAACTCTCTGGCCATTTCTCCCCTCCTGAAAACAAGTTCATGAGACTGAAAACCAGCCTCACTGGGGAAATGGGACCAGAATATACACCAGAACTAATAGTGACCCAGCATAACTTCTACTTCCAAGTTTCTAGAAACCTCTTATTTTCTGAAATAAAAAGGCAAGGCCAGAAACACACCTTCAAATTCAATCAAAAGTAGGGAGTCCAGGTCTCCTTTCTCAAATCCTCAAAGATTTTCCTGCTGATATGCAGGAATCATCTCCTACACTTAACACTCGATTTGCTTTCTTCATCTGTCCCTCTACAAAGGTTTCAATTAGGAAGTAGACGCTCAGCCCCTTGGTTCTCCATATCCTTCATCGTCTCACAGCCTCTGCTCTGCTTCCTAGGGCCCCTCCTTTGTCCATTGCTAATCCCACTACTATGTTCACAGGTGTCTGCACTGGGAGTGACTCTACCTGGACCCTGGGCAGCTCTGTTGACAGAGGCCACCACAAGAGCATCTTGGTGGCAGAGGACCAGAGGGAGGACACTTTCACCACCCTTCATGATGTGGAAAGCATCAGGCAGAGCTCCATGTTCAATCGTCTGCATGGGGTCCCCTCATGGCCGCCTCTGCTGGACCTCACTGCCTCTGAGCTCAGAATTGAATACCTGATGGGCTGTGGGGACAGGGCCACCCACAAGCTGTCATTCTACAACTATGCCCTGAGCCACCCCATCATCCCTGTCAACCTGGCAGTGGAGGACATCATGGACTGTGCTGCTCTGCTCCACCAGAAGGAGAAGGCCATCAGCACTCAGTTCTCCTGCATCATGGCCGTGCTGTACACCAGCAACCACACAGAGCTTAACAAGGAAGACAGGGAGGAGTGAGGGCCTCCATCCTGGTCCCCTGTTCCTGCTAGAGGTAGGTGCCTCCTTCCTGACTGATGCCAGTGGTACAAAGTTGACCGGGCTCCTGGACACACCTCATCTACACCATGAGTCTGGGTGAGCCTAGGCCATGTGAGATTAATTCGAGCAACTAGTTTGTGTGAGACACAAGGTGTTCTGGCTGATTAAAACAGGACAAGAGAATCACATCCCAACAATGGCAGGACTTTACTCATTCTCCTGCTGGCAGCACAGTCTGAGTGGAGGCTGCAGATTTTTGCTGTATAGAGAGAGGAAAGGTTTCTACTACATGCTGACTAGATTTTAATATATTTAACTCTTTTGATAATAATTCAATTTACCTAATTGCTAGAGACAGAAATTAAGATGGGAGGGAGAGACAGATGGGGAGAGGAGAGACACCTACATCTTTGCTTTTCAGCTCATAAATCCTCCCACTTGCAGATGGGGACAGGGGCGTGAACCCAGGTCCTTGCTCACTGTGGCATGTGTGCTCACCAGGTGGGCACCACTTAGCCTCTTCATGTATTTATCTCCTTGGAGAAATTTGCTCTTTGGCTTAATTCTTCAGGAATCAAGAGGAAGCTAGTATATGAGATTTTGATTTGACTAAGACAGCTCTCTTTGTTTCATTTCAGGCATGAAAAGAAGACAGCCTCCTAATTCCAAGTCAGGAGACTGACCCTTACAGAAAGGTGCAGTGCCACTCATTATGTGGCACTGGCATCTGTGCACCACGTGCAGGTCAGAGGGTCACAGGTCAAAACTGGCCTCCTGGGAAAATGAAAGTCACTGTCTAAACTGACTGCATTTTCTCTTTTTAGGAAACATAGTACCACACTGTCTACTAAGAACTTCAGAAAATATAACATTCAATGTTCTTTTAAAGTGACATTTTTAAACAAGCAGGTGCACATTTTACAAAATAAAAAGTAGAAATTTTCTGAAATATCAGAATATGGTTGTGTCAATATTAAAAAAATGAAAACCTGTGTACACTACTACCGCACCTGAAAATTATACAAGTTAAGGTTGGGAGTCAGGCGGTAGCACAGTGGGTAAAGCACAGGTGGCACAAAGCAGAAGGACAAGTAAGGACGAGTGTAAGGATCCCAGTTAGAGCTGCCAGCTCCCCACCTGCAGGGAAGTTGATTCACAAGTGGTGAAGCAGGTCTGCAGGTGTCTATCTTTCCCTCCCCCTCTCTGTCTTCCCCTCCTTTCTCCATTTCTCTCTGTCCTATCCAACAACGTCAACAAGAATACTAACTACAACAACTAAACAAGGGCACAAAAGGGGAAAAATAAACAAAAAGTTAAAAAGCTCTGATAGGCAATAAAAAAGATAGAAACAGGGAGTTGGGCAGTAGAGCAGCGGGTTAAGGGCATGTGGCTGAAATGCAAGGAGTTGGCATAAGGATCCCGGTCTAGACCCCAGCTAGCCACCTGCAGGAGAGTCACTTCACAGATGGTGAAGCAAGTCTGCAGGTGTCTATCTTTCTGTCCCCCTCTCTGTCTTCCCCTCCTCTCTTCATTTCTCTCTAACCTATATAACAAGGACAACAACAATAATAACTACAAAAAGAAACACAACAAAGGCAACAAAAGGGAAAATAAATAAATAAAAATGCACCTTAAAAAATCTTCTTTAAAAAAAGATGGAAACAGGGGTTCCAGGAAGATGGCGGACTGAGAAGCTGTTAGCAGCATGTGCTCTGATCACATCTTCTGGAAACGGTAGGATTTTCTGCCTTTAGCAGGCCAGTCAATAAGGGGGTCCTAGTGGTGACACCAAGGAGGTGACTATAATTTAATTTGGGTTAAGAATTAGAGTAAAGGTGGCACGGACTAGCGTGCGGGCTGCTCCAGACTTCCCAGACGGTGGTGGGCAAGGCGGGTGCGCCGGGCATTGTCCTCCGTCCGGGAAGGCGGCTCCTCCACCGGTTGCAGAGCGCTGCTGTGCGGCTGGCAGAGGATGCGTAGGGAGCACTATAGCTCGGGGGCTTTCTCTTTGGAGTCTCCAGGGACCACCGCAACCCTGAGGTCGGATCCAAAGACTTCTTGAGTATAGCTCTCATTGGATCAAAGGACTTGGAGCTAGTTTTCATTTTCGAGAAATCCTTTAAAAAAGTCTGGGGGGGGGTTCCCGGAAGATGGCGGACTGAGAAGCTGCTAGCTGCTGAGCTCCGAACACATCTCCTGGAAACAGTAGGATTTTCTGCCTTTAGCAGGCCAGCTAATAAGAGGTCATAGTGGTAACACCAAGGAGGTGACTATAAATTAATTTGGGTTAAGAATTAGAGTAGGGGGGAAAAATTCTTTTTTATTCCTTTTAATTTTCAAGCATACCTCCTTCCCCTCCCCCATAAGCAGTCCCGTAAGTCAATCAATGTCATTCACCACATCAATAAAAACAAAGCCAAAAACCACATGATTATTTCAATAGATGCAGAGAAAGCCTTTGACAAAATCCAACACCCGTTAATGCTCAAAACTCTACAAAAAATGGGAATAGATGGGAAATTCCTCAAGATAGTGGAGTCTATATATAGCAAACCTACAGCCAACATCATACTCAATGGATAGAAGCTGAAAGCATTCCCCCTCAGATAGGGGACTAGACAGGGCTGTCCACTGTCACCATTACTCTTCAACATAGTATTGGAAGTTCTTGACATAGCAATCAGGCAAGAGAAAGAAATCAAAGGAATACAGATTGGAAGGGAAGAAGTCAAGCTCTCACTATTTGCAGATGATATGATAGTATACATAGAAAGACCTAAAGAATCCAGTAGAAAATTACTGGAAGTTATTAGGCAATATAGCAAGGTATCAGGCTACAAAATCAATGTACAAAAATCAGTGGCATTACTTTATGCAAACACTAAATCTGAAGAAGAAGACATCCAGAAATCACTCCCATTTACTGTTTCAGCAAAATCAATCAAATACCTAGGAATAATGTTGACCAAAGAAGTGAAAGACTTGTATGCTGAAAACTATGAGTCGCTACTCAAGGAAATAGAAACTGCTACCAAGAAATGGAAAGATATCCCATGCTCATGGATTGGAAGAATAAATATCATCAAAACGAATATTCTCCCCAGAGCCATATACAAATTTAATGCAATACCCATCAAAGATCCTCCAAGCTTCTTTAAGAGAATAGAACAAACACTACAATAATTTATCTGGAACCTGAAAACACCTAGAATTGCCAAAACCATCTTGAGGAAAAGAAACAGAAATGGAGGCATCACACTCCCAGACCTTAAACTATATTATAAAGCCATCATCATCAAAACAGCATGGTACTGGAACAAAAATAGGCACACAGACCAGTGGAACAGAATTGAAAGCCCAGAAGTAAATCCCAACACCTATGAGCATCTAATCTTTGATAAGGGGGCCCAAAGGATTAAATGGAAAAAGGAGGCTCTCTTCAATAAATGGTGCTGGGAAAACTGGGTTGAAATATGCAGAAGAATGAAACTGAACCACTTTATCTCACCAGAAACAAAAATCAACTCCAAATGGATCAAAGACCTAGACGTCAGACCAGAAACAATCAAATACTTAGAGGAAAACATTGGTAAAACACTTTCCCACATACACCTCAAGGACATCTTTGATGAATCAAACCCAATTGCAAGGAAGACTAAAGCAGAAACAAACCAATGGGACTACATCAAATTGAAAAGCTTCTGCACATCCAAAGAAACTATTAAACAGAGAGACCCCTCACAGAATGGGAGAAGATCTTCACATGCCGGACATCAGACAAGAAACTAATCACCAAAATATATAAAGAGCTCAAAAAACTTAGCACCAAAAAAGCAAATGACCCCATCCAAAAATGGGCAGAGGATATGAACAAAACATTCACCTCAGAGGAGACCCAAAAGGCTAACAAACATATGAAAAATTGCTCTAGGTCACTGATTGTCAGAGAAATGCAAATTAAGACAACACTAAGATACCACCTCACTCCTGTAAGAATGGCATACATCAAAAAAGACAGCAGCAACAAATGCTGGAGAGGATGTGGGGACAGAGGAACCCTTTTACATTGCTGGTGGGAATGTAAATTGGTACAGCCTCTGTGGAGAGCAGTCTGGAAAACTCTCAGAAGGCTAGACATGGACCTTCCATATGATCCAGTAATTCCTCTCCTGGGCTTATACCCCAAGGACTCCATAACACCCAACCAAAAAGAGGTGTGTACTCCTATGTTCATAGCAGCACAATTCATAATAGCTAAAACCAGGAAGCAACCTAGGTGCCCAACAACAGATGAGTGGCTGAGAAAGCTGTGGTATATATACACAATGGAATACTATGCAGCTATCAAGAACAATGAACCCACCTTCTCTGGCTCATCTTGGACAGAGCTAGAAGGAATTATGTTAAGTGAACTAAGTCAGAAAGATAAAGATGAGTATGGGATGATCCCACTCATCAACAGAAGTTGACTAAGAAGATCTGAAAGGGAAACTAAAAGCAGGACCTGATCAAATTGTAAGTAGGGAACCAAAGTAAAATCCCTGTGGTGAAGGGTAGACATGCAGCTTCCTGGGCCAGTGGGGGGTGGGTGTGGGCGGGAGAGATGGGTCACAGTCTTTTGGTGGTGGAAATGGTGTTTATGTACACTCCTAGCATAATGTAGACATATAAATCAGTAGTTAATTAATATGAGGGGGAAAATCAATTGTATGTCTCAAAGTTTCTCAAAACACAAACTGAATCTTTTTAATATATAGGCTGTGTATTTGATATGCGGACTCTCTCAAAAGCCTAGACCAAGTAGATTAGAAGCATCCAATAGCACATCTATATACAAGATACTGGATAATGTACAGCAAACCCTAACAAAAGGACTTTTTAAAGTTAACCCAATCAACAAATAATGTGATGATAACATTAACCATTGATTGTCTTTTTGAACCCTAAGACAGCAGGAACCTCACATCTCCACTATAGAGCCCCTACTTCCCCCAGTCCTGGAACCCTTGGATAGGGCCCACTTTCCCGTATGCATCTCCCAATCCAAATCAAATAATATTGCATCCGCCGATCACAACCTAACCAACGCAACGATTGCCACCTCAACATGCTTCACCTCAGACTGTGTCCAGAGACTTCACGTGTGGAATGACAACCCTTCAGCTACATTACTCGGGTGAGACCTTTCCTTTTATAGTACACTCTAATTTCATCTCAGGTAGTTCACTTTCTAACAAAGTCCCATAACCTAGATATACACCAGTTTCTGTGAGAGAGAGCTTATGTGCACACGTATCCATAAACTACTGCAAAATATATACCTGAAAGCAGAAGTACAATAGAGTTTGCAGTGAGTACCTCCCTAACACTTCCTCTCCACTATTCCAAGCTTGGGATCAACAAGTTGTTGATTGCTCAACAAATTGTTTGGCTTCGTATGTTAACTCTCTTTTCAATCACTAGGTTCCAGATGCCACCATGATGCTGGCCAGGCTTCCCTGGATTGAAGACCCCACCAATGTGTCCTGGAGCTCAGCTTCCCCAGAGACACACCTAACTAGGGAAAGAGAGAGGCAGACTGGGAGTATGGACCGACTAGTCAACGCCCATGTTCAGCGGGGAAGCAATTACAGAAGCCAGACCTTCTACCTTCTGCAACCCTCAACGACCCTGGGTCCATGCTCCCAGAGGGCTAGAGAATGGGAAAGCTATCATGGGAGGGGGTGGGTTATGGAGACTGGGTGGTGGGAATTATGTGGAATTGAACCCCTCCTACCTTATGTTTCTGTTCATTAATCCTTTCATAAATAAAAAATT
Source organism: Erinaceus europaeus (assembly GCF_950295315.1). Lineage (NCBI taxonomy): Eukaryota > Metazoa > Chordata > Mammalia > Eulipotyphla > Erinaceidae > Erinaceus > Erinaceus europaeus. Next base: position 170,006,062 of record NC_080163.1, read on the forward strand.
TTTTAAAAAGATGGAAACAATTATTCCAGTCCCAAATCACTGAGCATGGGAGTCTTTTTAAATATTTTTCAATAGTGACCCACTCTTTTATGCTACTTATAAATACAATCAATATTATAGTTTCTTTTGCACCTCCCTGATAATAACTGAACAAGTGTAATATTTTTATGTATTTATTGACTACTTGTACTTTTTCAGTACCCTATTCATAATACTTGAAATCCTCTAAAGGCCAACGTGTCATTTTCTTCTAGATGTTTCATTGCTGTTGTTAATGCTATGGCTTCTGCTCATTAGCTATAGGACTCTATCATCATTATCAGCTGTCTTTAATTTTTATTTATTTTATTCATATATAATTTATATTATTTTTTATTATCAGCTACAGGACTCTAACTTCATAATCAGCTGTCTTTATTTTCTTTATTCATTTTGAATGTATGTAGAGACAAAGATGAAGAACCGACGTGCAGAACTGTTCTACTATTTCTAATACTTTCCCCCCCTCCCTGCCTCGTGGGTGGAGACTGGGGTTGGAACCAAAGTTAACAACAAGGCAACTTGAGTGCTCTACTGGGTGACACTTTTCTCAAATTTAAGAACTTCCCATAGTCTTGAATTGTCAGATTGTCTCCAGGCATGTCACTCATCTGACTTCCTTATCTTACACTGACCCTGCTGGGGAGCCAGCATAATGGTTCTGCATGTCACAGACTTTCATGTCTGAGGCTCTGAAGTCCCTGGTTCAATTATCAGCTCCATGGTAACCTGGAGCTGAGCAGTGCTCTGTTCTTTCTCTTTTTGTATCTCTCTCATTAAAAATATAAATTACATATTCATATTTTTAGGGTTCAGGCAGTGGCACACCTGGTTGGGCGCACATGTTACAATGCACAATGAACCAGGTGCAAGCCTCTGGTCTCTGCCTGAGGTGGGGAAAGCTTCAAGAGCAGTGAAGCGGGGCTGCAGGTGTCTCTCTGTCTCTCTCCTTCTCTATCTCCTCCTCCCCTCTAGATTTCTCTCTACCCTGTCCAATAATAAGTAAAGAGTCTGTTAAAAAAACATATATATGCACTTTAATTTCTAATATTAAATTGTATGCTAATCCAAAGACACATGCACAGCTATGTTTGTATAGCTAGATAGTTGGTAAGTCAAAATATGGAACCAACCTAAACACAGACAACTAGATAACCATGTTAGAATGGGGCATGGCTGGTGATGCACACAGCTTACACTGCTCTGACCATACACAGGGACCTGGGTTTGAGCCCCTGTTCACCAACAGCAAGAAGAATGTTTAATAAGTGGTGAAGTATGTTTAAAAGTCCATCTCTCCCTTTTTTCTCTTTTTTTTTTAATTCCCCCCCAAGATAATTGCTGGGGCTCAGTGCCTGTACTACAAATTCACTGTTCCTGGAGGCTATTTTTTCCTTTTGTTGCCCTTGTTGTTTATCTTTGTTGTAGTTATTGTTATTTCTGTCATTGTTGTTGAACAGGGCAAAGAGAAATTGAGAGGAGGAGAAGACATAGAGGGGGAGAGAAACATAGACACATGCAGACCTGCTTCATCCCCTTGTAAATTGACCCCTCTGTAGGTGGGGAGTGGGTGGCACCAATGTGGATTCCTAAACTGGTCCATGAACTTCCTACCATGTGCTCTTAAACCATTACAACTGTCCCCCTCCCTTTTTTCTTCTCACTCACCTCTTAATTTCTCTGTTCTTTTTTTATTTTTATTTTAATTTTTAAAAAATTTTTATTTAAGAAAGGATTAATGAACAAAAACATAAGGTAGGAGGGGTACAACTCCACACAATTCCCAACACCCAATCTCCATAACCCACCCCCTCCCATGATAGCTTTCCCATTCTCTAGCCCTCTGGGAGCATGGACCCAGGGTCGTTGAGGGTTGCAGAAGGTAGAAGGTCTGGCTTCTGTAATTGCTTCCCCGCTGAACATGGGCATTGACTGGTCAGTCCATACTCCCAGTCTGCCTCTCTCTTTCCCTAGTTAGGTGTGTCTCTGGGGAAGCTGAGCTCCAGGACACATTGGTGGGGTCTTCAATCCAGGGAAGCCTGGCCAGCATCCTGGTGGCATCTGGAACCTGGTGATTGAAAAGAGAGTTAACATACAAAGCCAAACAATTTGTTGAGCAATCAACAATTTGTTGATGCCAAGCTTGGAATAGTGGAGAGGAAGTGTTAGGGAGGTACTCACTGCAAACTCTATTGTACTTCTGCTTTCAGGTATATATTTTGCAGTAGTTTATGGATACGTGTGCACATAAGCTCTCTCTCACAGAAACTGGTGTATATCTAGGTTATGGGACTTTGTTAGAAAGTGAACTACCTGAGATGAAATTAGAGTGTACTATAAAAGGAAAGGTCTCACCCGAGTAATGTAGCTGAAGGGTTGTCATTCCACACGTGAAGTCTCTGGACACAGTCTGAGGTGAAGCATGTTGAGGTGGCAATCATTGCATTGGTTAGGTTGTGATCGGCGGATGCAATATTATTTGATTTGGATTGGGAGATGCATACGGGAAAGTGGGCCCTATCCAAGGGTTCCAGGACTGGGGGAAGTAAGGGCTCTATAGTGGAGAAGTGAGGTTCCTGCTGTCTTAGGGTTCAAAAAGACAATCAATGGTTAATGTTATCATCACATTATTTGTTGATTGGGTTAACTTTGAAAAGTCCCTTTGTTATGGTTTGCTGTACATTATCCAGTATCTTGTATATAGATGTGCTATTGGATGCTTCTAATCTACTTGGTCTAGGCTTTTGAGAGAGTCCACATATCAAATACACAGCCTATATATTAAAAAGATTCAGTTTATGTTTTGAGAAACTTTGAGACATACAATTGATTTTCCCCCTCATATTAATTAACTACTGATTTATATGTCTACATTTTGCTAGGAGTGTACATAAACACCATTCCCACCACCAAAGGACTGTGACCCATCCCTTCCACCCACTCCCACCCCCCACTGGCCCAGGAAGCTGCATGTCTACCCCTCAACATTGGGTTTTTACTTTGGTTCCCTACTTACAATTTGATCAGGTCCTGCTTTTAGTTTCCCTTTCAGATCTTCTTAGTCAACTTCTGTTGATGAGTGGGATCATCCCATACTCATCTTTATTTTTCTGACTTAGTTCACTTAATATAATTCCTTCTAGCTCTGTCCAAGATGGGTCAGAGAAGGTGGGTTCATTGTTTTTGATAGCTGCAATTTCTCTCTGTTCTAACACATACAACAGAAAAATAATGACCATTACTCATTTTACCACACCACTGATAAACTTGTTGATAATAATAATAATAATAATAATAATAATGTCAGGTATATACTTAATAGGAAAATATTTTGTAATTTAAAAAAGAGATTGCACCATGTCCTTTTGGACAAGGAATATAGAAAACTGAAACATATGAACTTGGAAAAAAGTGAAAGAAACAGAAGCAGACAAGCTGACTTCTAAGATTTTGTAAAAACTATGGTGGTTCCTCTTGTGCACAGCAGTACGGAACTTTGGCAATGGGTTTGGTGTGGAATTACGGCTGTCCATCTTATACTCTTATAAAGCATTACGAAATCCCTAATACAAATGTTAAAAGAGATATTTAGTTTTAACTATCATTTTCCCCCTTTATGTCTCTGGTCTTTTAAAAACAGTCTTAGCAGTTTTAACTCAGGAAGCCATTGCAAAGCAGAATAAATTTAAACCTGTAAGTTATAAAAATAAAAACAACAAAAAATAACTACATATCATACTCAATCAGCAAATCCCTTGAGAAGGAAAAAAGACATGCACAGAGCCAGAGCAATCTCTATTTATACTAATATGAAAACAGAAAAGAGAAGCATGAAAAGTTGTTTGTGGCTACTAGTGATTTTACAACTGCATATTATCGGACATGACTTAGGCTCTGAGAGAGCCTAAGGAAAGACAGCACACGTCTTCTGCCCACCAGAAGCTAAAATTCAGGTGTAAACAAGCATAATGTAAGCAACATCCAAGCAGCAGTGATTCTAAAGAGTTAATGATGGGCTTCAAACCAATGGAAGTCATGATGCTGACAGTACAATGGAGAAAAGAATTCTAGTGGGTCTGAAAAGAGAATAGCACCAAGCCTCCTTTAAAGAACACTTAGACTTTGATGAAAGCATAAAAAGGGAGGAAAAGCACAAGTGTCACAATGAGTTCCAGGAAGCTTTCTTGACACAGAAAACTGACCTCCACACCCAGCTTCAGCTCACAACACCTGCATGGCAGCACTTAGGGCTGCTCCTGACTCGTTCAGGTACTTGCACCAAAAGTTGGTGCTACAAGTCCACTTTGCAAACACAACTACAGCGACTGGGAGGCAGAAGAGTGCTTATACAGAAGGTTTTCATGCCTGAGGCTCTAGAGTCCCAGTGGAACCTCTGGCTGACCACAAGCAGAGCTCAGAGGTACTCTGGTTGTTTTTAAAAGCAGAATTACTGTGACCCAGGAGGGAGCTCAAAAGTCAGAAAGCAGGACCTGCAAGCATAGGATCCTGAATTTGGTTCCAGAACTGAATGTGCCAGAATGATGATCTGGTATATTCTCTTGAGAAGAATTTGACACAAATAATTCACTGTTTCAGCAGGTGTAGAGAGCATATTGGTTCTGCATAAAGACTCTCATACCTGACACTCCAAAGTCCCAGGCTCAGCAGCAAAACCCACCATAAAACAAGCCAGAGTTGAGCAGTGCTCTGGTAAAATAAATAAACAAACAAACAAGTAAATAAATAACAGAGAGAGACAGAGTGGAGGAGGGAGGAATATGAAGAAAAGGCAGTTTATAATAAAGAAAAGCAATGTCCATGATCTAGAAAACTGAATTTTCACTAATTTGTAAAGAGCAGCTATGCCTATAACTGGCATGTAAAGTCAACCTATCCTCATTCCAAGACACTGTTTTGCAAATGCTACCTTTGAAAACAGTTTAAAATAATGTGGAAAATGAACACTTTTTTTTCCCCCTCCAGGGTTATTGCTGGGCTCTGTGCCTGCACCATGAATCCACCGCTCCTGGAGGCCATTTTCCCCCCCTTTTCGTTGCCCTTGTTGTAGCTTCGTTGTGGTTATTATTATTGCCTTTGTTGACGCAATTCGTTGTTGGATAGGACAGAGAGAAATGGAGAGAGGAGGGGAAGACAGAAGGGGAGAGAAAGATAGACACCTGCAGACCTGCTTCACCGCCTGTGAAGTGACTCCCCTGCAGGTGGGGAGCCAGGGGCTTGAACTGGGATCCTTACGCCGGTCCCTGCGCTTTGCGCCACATGCGCTTAACCCACTGCGCCACCGCCCGACCCCCAAAAATGAACACTTTAACACACATAGTTCACCAAGTAGAGCAGGCTGCCCAGAATTGGGCCCTGGCCCCACATGGGAAGAGAATGGACCAGGAGAAGTTTCAATGTAGCCAGTACTCCATCTGTCTCTCTTCACCACTCTTGTCCCTCTGTCTGAATGAAAAAGCAGCCAGGAAGTGGTGAAATCAAGCATACACGAGGACCTAGAACCACAAGGTCAATAATGCTTGAAGTATAAATGCAGTTCAATTCCACTTAACTAGAGAGGGACATTCCCTGATGGAATGAAAAACCATAAATGTAAATAAAGCCCTTACACTTCAGGAAGTACATAAAACAATCTTAAATGTTTCTTAGAACACTGAGTTCCTTAGCAAAAACTTCTTATACAACTATGTGTATGTGTATATATACAAATACATACTTCCTTACATGCTGAGATTCATTCTTAATGCTACCTAATCAAGGATGGTTTTGTATTGCTACAGCATTTGAATATTCCCTACAAATAACAGCGCTAAGTTAATACTTTAAATTCTTGGAGCTAAAAAAATTCTAGCAGAGACACCAGATGTACTGCAAAACCTTTCTAGAAATGATTTCAAAGAGTATTAATCCTTACTGTGTTAGGGCAATCATAGTCCAGACTAAATGGAGTTTTCTCATGTGTGCCTGGAATGGTATTCTAAACTTTTTTTAAAAGTAATTTTATTTATTTATTTTTTTGAGAGCGATGCAGAGAGAGAGACGCACACAGAGAGAGAAACACCCGAGCACTGCTCAGTTCTGGCTTATGGTGGTGTGGGGGATTGAACCTGGGACCTAGGAGCCTCAGGCATGAGAGTCTGTTTGCATAACCATTATGCTCTCTCTCCCCACCCTGTATTATCAACTTTAAGAGAAAGGAAACAACAGTAACTCATTCCCTGGCCCATGTTGAAAAAGGTTTTTGTATAATTAAGAACAATACATTTGGGGAAATAAAAATAAATGACTGAGAGGCTATTACTATGCACTATATACTGATCTAAAAACTGTATTCTACATCACTTCAGTTTAATCCTAACAATACATAAGAGAGCCACCTGAATTAGGAAAGTGACTTCTGTCCATAAAATCTAGTTTAAATTAAGGACAGTAGATCCTCTTTGTGTGGAAAACTAGAGTTTAGTGCTTAGACCCCAGAGTCTGCAGATGGGGTGCAGGGGGTTCAGTGGACTCTGGTGGAAGATAAGGTGTTGCAACACATTTTGAAAAAGTGAAGACATTAATGTCTGAAACACTGGTTTATGAATCTACCTCAACTCAAAACAGCCTATTATTAACCTTCAAAATTCCTTTCAGTTTTTTTTTTTCTACTTGGGATAGAATGATTTAAAAATAGTAGTTATCAAGTGGGCACAATTTCTCTCCATCTCTGACAGGCACCTGCATACTGACCCCATAGCCATCTTAGCCCTTCTGCCACCCTTGGGCAGAGTGGGTATCTCCAGCACCCACTCGTCCTCTTCCTGTTACCTTACAAGGCCTGGTCTTGTTGCAACAGCCCAAGACCAGTCTAAATTTCACCATATGTCTGGCTTTTTTTTCCTAATTTTTTTTAAATGAAGGGAAAGGGTATTTAAAAAATATAATTATTTATTTATTCCCTTTTGTTGCCCTTTTTGTTTTATTGTTGTAGTTAATGTTGCTGTTGGATATGACAGAGAGACATGGAGAGAGAGCAAGACAGAGAAGGGGAGAGAAAGATAGACACCTGCAGAATTGCTTCACTGCCTGTGAAGAGACTCCCCTGCAGGTGGGGAGCCAGGGCCTTGAACCTCTTCCTTATTTCTAAGTTCCATCTGTAAGTGAGATTGCCAGATACTCATCTTTCTCCTTCCAACAAATGGTACTAAACATGGCCACCTGAAGTTCCATACAGCAGGAGGCAAGAGAATGATTTCTCCATCTTCAATAGGTGAGTAGACTTCCCTTGTGTATATGGACCACAAGTATTTAAAACACTCCTCTGTTAACCTTCAAGGTTGCTCCTGGATTTGGACACACCTGTGCACAGATCACTTTGGAGACCTATTTTTCTCCTTTTGCATGGCAGTTTTTTTTAATTCCTCTGATTATTTCCTTTCTGTGTGTGCCTAAGTTGGGCGAGTGTGTGTGTGTGTGTGTGTGTGTGTGTGTGTGTGTGTATTTCTCACAACTAGAATGTATTGCTGTTTCAACTTACCTGACACCAACATTTCATTCAAATGCTTCTAATGTAACACTGGCTCTGACTGGCGTGCTCTGGGCTCCCAGTGTGGGAAAGGGCCCACAGTTCCTCTGGACACTGTGTCTGTCTGGCTGCAATCACAGGGCCAGCACTGCCACCTTGTCTCTCTTTGGTGGGGATCAGATTCCTCTCTTTGACATCAAGTGGGCCAGATTGTACATAGTTCTCATTTCTTTTGTTTTCTTTACACTTTCCTTCTCTTCTCTTCCCTCCCTCTCTCTCTCTTGCCCTCTCCCTCTTTCTCTCCCTCTCTCTATATATTTGTAAACTGCCACATGTATTTATGACCAGAAAGCACCTCATCGAGAGAGCTTATGTGCACACGTATCCATAAACTACTGCAAAATATATACCTGAAAGCAGGACTACACTAGAGTTTGCAGTGAGTACCTCCCTAACACTTCCTCTCAACTATTCCAAGCTTGGGATCCATGATTGCTCAACAAATTGTTTGGCTTCATATGTTAACTCTCTTTTCAATCACCAGGTTCCAGATGCCACCAGGATGCTGGCTAGGCTTCCCTGGATTGAAGACCCCACCAATGTGTCCTGGAGCTCAGCTTCCCCAGAGTCACACCCTACTAGGGAAAGAGAGAGGCAGACTGGGGGTATGGACCGACCAGTCAACGCCCATGTTCAGCGGGGAAGCAATTACAGAAGCCAGACCTTCTACCTTCTGCAACCCTCAACGACCCTGGGTCCATGCTCCCAGAGGGATAGAGAATGGGAAAGCTACCATGGGAGGGGGTGGGTTATGGGGATTGGGTGTTGGGAATTGTGTGGAGTTGTACCCCTCCTACCTTATGCTTTTGTTCACTAATCCTTTCTTAAATAAAAAATTAAAAAAAAAAAAGAAAGCACCTCATCGATACCCTTTGCTACCTGGTGTGAGTTGAGTAAATGTTGCAAAGTTACCAGTCACCAGCAGACTCTAGCAAGTGTTCTAGAAGACTGGTCAGCACAGGCAATGCAGGCAGGTTATTATAATGATTTCTCAACTGAAATTGAACAGCCAAGGTTTTAACACAATGGCTCCCTTAATATTCTATGATGTCTGAACTTGATCCACTGTGGGAGCCTGGCCTTGTTGGTCCTCTAGCTACAGCCTGAGCCTTTTGGGAACAGGAGGTGATGAACACCTTGCTGCTTTCAGAAATTCCAAAAGGATCCAGGGTGAATCTGGGATAACAGAGAGCACATGTTCCCCAGCATGAAGACTGAGTACAAATCCCTGGGCCCTTTACAAGGGGAAGTGTGAGGATTTATGGTATGTATACATTTCACTCTCTTTCACTCTATGTGTCACAGTCTCACATATTGCATAAGAAAAAAAGAAACAAAAATATTTCACCCTGGGATGAAGGAGACTTGTGTGCAACAAGCAGCAGCAAGAACCTGGGTGGCAAAAAGAAAATGTATAGAACTTAGAGATGATTATAGTGAAGACTTCAAACAAATGGGGAAAATACAGCCTTGTGTAAAGAAAAATGTGTTTAGAATTGTTGGTTGTGGCATTTTATATGGTTATACAGAGTCAGAAACATGCAAATGCAAATCCTAGCAGAATTAACATGGGAATTGTTCCCATCTACAAAGAACTTCTATGCGTAAACAGAGCTTATATTTCTCCATGGACTCTCACAGCACAGGTAATACAAGGATACAGTGTTACACCGGGGGCCCAAAGACAGCTCACTCAGGAGTTGTCTACTCTGCCATGTGTACAGCCCATTTCTGAGCCCCCATTCCAGCCCAGGGAGTGCTGTGGCTCCTGAGGAAGGGTCTGTGCTGTGATCCTCTCCCTCTCTCTTCAGCTCTGTCCTCTCTGTATCTGTCTCCAAAAGCTGATCTGGAGAGGAGAGCCAAAGAATAATAAAATTGTTGAATATGGAAATAAAATGTGAATTATATCCAGGATTCCATCACCAAGTAAAAAGAGTTGAGAAAGGTGTTAACCACACCGTGCACAGCCCTGTGGATTCCAGTGGGTGTCTTTAATATCAGTAGAGGTAGATGCTAATAACAAGAAATGAGTACTGGCTAACATTCAGCCACAGGGATTCATCTCCTGTGCAGGTTGTCAAGTAAAACAATCAAGACAAGGAACAAACAGGGGGTGGTTTAACTCATAAAATATTCAAAACCAGGGGCTGACACAGTATCATGAGCAAACTTGGCTGCCAGCTCCCTGTCCCTACCACCACCAATAAGACTTATGAGTGGTGAAGATTTGCTACAGTGTCCATCTCTCTCTTCTTCTCTGCCTACCTCTTCCCTCTCAATTTCTGTCCTATGAAATATTTTTTTTTAAAAAAAGGAACAAAGTAGGCCACAGGAGTTGGGGATTCCTTGTGCAAGCACTGGAGCCCCAATGCTAACTCTGGTGGTAGTAAGACAATCCCAAAACAGACCACATCAGATAATGTCAGGAGCACCTGCTTCGTCATTATGATTTTAATGGCAGTAGGATCATACAGTCACCATGATGGTGACATTGCAAGAGAAAATGATCATTGGGCTGAGACATATGGAGACATCTCAGGTGAGGGCAACTTTAGCATTTGTGACCTGGATGACAGTTTGTGATATTTACCTTCATCTCTATTAATCAGACTGTCTATTTCTATAACATGTTCTTTCTTCTCCAGGGCTATGAGATAGCATGATTAGATGTTGATAACTGTGATAGGAATGAGCTCACCCAGAAGACTGATTATGTCTTGATAGTAAGATAAATGTTGTTTTTAATTGGGAGCTAGAGTTTTATTTATTTATTCCCTTTTGTCACCCTTGTTTTATCGTTGTAATTATTATTGTTGTTACTGATATCGACATTGTTAGAGAGAACAGAGAGAAATGGAGAGAGGAGGGGGAAGACAGAGACAGGGAGAGAAAAACAGACAATTGCACCCCTGTTTCAATGCCTGCGGAGCGAATTCCCTGCAGGTCGGGAGCCAAGGGCTCCAACTAGAATTCTTACTGCTTTGCACCACATGTGTTTAACCCAATTTTGCTCTACAGCCCAATTTCCTTTTTTTTTTTTAATGAAAGAGAAACAGAGGCATCCCAGTCTGTGACACAGTTCTGTTTTTTGGTGGTGTCAGGATTAAATCTAGGCACTCTGGGGTTTCAGCCCTGATGTCTGGAGCACCTACCACTGTGCAATCCCCATTATGCAATAGCTGTTTTTCTTCTTTAAATTTAACACGCTGAGTAGGGCAGTAGAGCAGTGGTTAAGCGCACATGGTGCAAAACGCAAGGACCAGCGTCAAGGAATAGGTTTGAGCCCCCAGCTACCCACCTAGAGGGGAGTCACTCCACAGGCAGGGAAGCAGGTCTGCAGGTGTCTATATTTCTCTCACCTTCTCTGTCTTCCCCTCCTCTCTCCATTTCTCTCTGTCCTATTTAACAATGGCAACATCAATAACAGCAATAATAACTATAACAACAATAAAAAGACAACAAGGGCAACAAAAAGGAAAATAAATGAATAAATAAATAAATAATTTAACACTCAAGACAAGCTGCCACCTATGTGTATATGAGCCAGGAGCAAATAAAATAATCATCTAATGGCTGAGTAAGTTGTAGTCTATGTGCACAATGGAATACTACTCAGCTATAAAAAAACGATGATTTCACCTTCTTCACCCCATCCTGCATGCAGCTTGAAGGAATCATGTTAATTGACAGAAGTCAAAAAGAGAAGGATGAATATGGGATGATCTCACTCACAAGCAGAAGGTGAAAAACAGATCAGAAGGGAAAACACTAAGCAGAACTTGGACTGGAGTTGGTGCATTTCACCAAAGTAAAAGACTCTGGGCAGGGTGTGGGTTCGGATCCTGGAATGTGATAGCAGAGGAGGACCTAGTGGGGGGTTGAATTGTTCTGTAGAAAGCTGGGAAATGTTACACATGGAGAAGAGATTCTGTTTTGCTGTCAACTGTAAACCATTCATTACCCAATATAGAAATTTAAAAGTAGTCATCTAAGGTGTAGAGCTACAAAGTATTTTTTATACTAACATATATGCTATCAGATAATATGAATCATATATATATATATATATATATATATATATAATATTGAAGGGTAGAAGAACTATCTGGGGGAGATGCAGGAGGGCATGGTGATGACCTTTTTTTTTTTTTACAAGGATGCTTTGTAAATAATCCATCACATCCATTACTTGCACCTTCTGGTGGTAATTGGTTCTGTGCATGTTAACAGTGTAAAGGGATACTCTGGGGGCGGCTCTTCCTCACAGATCCACAGGGTCTTAGTCACCTCTGAGGCATGGAGGGCCAGCAGGACCAATGCTCTGGGAAACTTGGGGGCCCCATGCATGTGGGGGAACACCACAGATATCTTCCCTGCTATACAGAGTAGAGAAGATGTTCTCCTTGTAGCGCCCATGCACCACTATCTTAGCGCTCTGGTAAGGGGAGCACTTGATAATGTGGGGTGGTGTGGGCCAGATGGCTGCTCCACCTGCAGAGACTACTGTGAAACAGACAATCCACAAATGCTATGCAAAGGATGTGGAACAGAGGAAGTGAGAGGATGGAGACATTTCAGAACAGGGTGCTACAGAGAGCTGACTTTCTAAGGAGCCACTTTAGAAAGGCAAAATAGAGACAGAACATATTCTGAACAGAGCAAGGTGTTCAAGTGAATCAACAGGGATTGCGTTTAAGTGAGCTGACTTAGGTATCCTGGTTTCCACGATTTTTGGTAATTTAAAGTTTATAAACTAGAACTTGTTATTCAGCTTTTGTAGAAAGAATGACTTCATCTAGAGATCTGCATCCTTGATGAAGAATTCTCTCTTTCTGCAGAACTGTGTACCCGTGTGTGTCTGTGAGTGTGTATGTATGTGTGTGTGTGTGTGTTTCCCCTCTCTCTCACTTCCTTATATCTCTATCCAGTAAACATATAAAATATATATTAGAGGGCTTGGCAGTAGCACACCTGGTTAAGTAAACACAGTACAATACACAAGGATCTGAGTGCAAAAACCTATTCTCCACGTGCAAGGGGGATCCTTCAGGAGCAGTGAAACAGGTCTGCAGGTGTCTTATCTTTCTCTCTCCCTCTCTATCTGCACCTGCCCTCTCAATTTTTCTTTTCCAATCAAACAAGACAAAATGTAAATAAAGGGGAAATGGGTTACCAGAGTTATGGGTTCCTAGTTCAGGCATTTATCTGCAGCAATAACCCTAACGGCAATAAAAAGAAAGAACATAAGAAGGAAAAAGAGAAAGAAAAAAGAAAAGTGGGGGAAAAAAAGCCAAAATGGCTTGCAGGAGTGGTGCATTCATATTGCAGGCACTGAGCCACAGTGACAACCTGACATATTTTACATTTTACATATAAAACGATATATTACGATTCCTCCTAACAAAATATACATAAGAGTTTGTTTTCTCTTTTCTGTGTGAAATTCATACCAACTCAACAATTTCCTCTATAGTAGTGATATCAAAGGTAAAACACTTTAGAATGGAAGGTCGGAAACATCAAGAAGGAACCCGCCCGACACCTACCCACCCCCCCTCTACCGGGCCTCCCTAGGCACAGACATTCACATCAAGCTACACCTGGGAATTGTGGGAGTTAGGTTGCTTGTAGTGGGATGGAGAGCTCCATTCTACCTGGAACTCCATGATCACTTCACTCCAAGCTCTGCAAAGAGTCTTAATTCATTCCAGTAACTGTGCAGGCATCATGGAATCCCAGCACTCCCAGTGAGGGTGATCCAGGCAGCCAGGGCATCAGTTCCTGGGATGGCGGGATATAGAGCAAACCCTGGGATGGAGAAGGTGTGTTCCCAGGTCCTGGAAAGTCCTGGTCTAGTAAGAGTCACAGTGTACACAGACAGAGTCCTGTGTGTGAGAGGCTCCAGAGACACAGAGAAGGAGCCACTGTCTACCTACAGCCACTGAAAAATAAGCGCCCTCCCTAGCAGTGAGCTGGGTCTGATTTCACAACAGGAAGTGTCCCCAGGTTGGACTGTGGGTGGGTCTTGGGCCCTGCCTCTACCACCCCCTCACTTCCTGCAGGTGGCTTTCAATGTTAGGAGCCACATCAGGAAGGCAGTCATGGGCCCATAGGGGGCACTTGGCAGGATGGCTGGGGTTCACCAGTGCTCCCTGCTGGTTCCTACTCAGTGTCTGGGCCTGAGGACACTCTGACCTGGGGTCTCCTCAGAGGTCTGCTCCAGATGGCAGGGCTCTGTGATGATGGAGACAGAAGTGGAGTCTTGTGGTCTCTGGGACAGCAGCTCAGTGGTTGGCAGCTCACTCATTTCCTGTCCACAATCTTGTTGGTGCCCTACAAGGAGAACAGTCAACATGCAGACTCAGGCTGATGAATGGTGCCCATAAGGCCAACTCACCTTGAGCTAGTGCCTACATGGTGCCTTTGGTCCTCCCTCTGAGCCTCAGGATGGAGCCACTGTGTCTGTGGGAGCATCGCCACACAAAGGCAGGGAAACCCTACAGAAAGCAGGATCCCAGGCATAGAATGTGCTGAGTCCCTGGGAGCAAGCTTCCCAGGTTCCCTTGCTTAGAATGCAGACATCCCTTGGTACAGGGTGCAATAGGAACTTTATATTCCGTGATGTCTGGGGTTACATTGCACTGGGTTTGTCTTTTTTCCAGTAGAGGAGGGAGATAGATAAAAAATAACAACAAGAGGCTGGGAGGTGGGGCACCAGGCTGAGGGCACACATGATCATGTGCAAGGATCTGGGTTTGAGTCCAAGTTCCCAACATGCTTAGAGATGAAACACGCTGCAGGTGTCTATCGTTCTCTATTCTCTCTTTTCCCCTCCAATGTATCTTTATTCAATAAAATAGGGAAAAAAAAGGAAAATGACTGACAGGACCAGTGAATTCATGCTGCCAGTAACCAGCTCCACTGAATTACAAGATAGCAAAGAGAGAGGGAGAAAGAGGGAGAGGGAGAGAGAGAAAGGCAGCAACACAGCATTCACACTTATTTCCATCATGTGATGAAGATTGAGCTTGAACCTGGATCTGGCACAGGAAAAGCAGGCAACTGTGCAGTGCGAGGGCTCTTCTCCTGGGCCCATTAGTAACTTCTGCTAGGATCCTGTCTGAGAACATTCCTGCTTATTCATGCCCAATACCATTGAGAGCTTTATTTCTATGGCAGATTATTTGTCAGTTCTGACACTAAATGTGTCCTTCTTTAGAAAAGATTTGATTTACTATTTCTTGCAAATAAAGATAAGAGATATTTAGAGGAGAGATGGGGGTAGAGAGATAGACAGGAGCCTGTAGTTCTGTTTTCCTGTCCATCAAGGTTCCCTGTTGCAGGTGGGGGCTGGGGATTTGAACCTGGATGCTTGTGCACTGTAATCTGTACACTCTACCAGATATGCCACTGCCTGTGCCCTGACATTGCCCTTCTAAACTGTACCTTTACAGAGATCTGTTAAGGAGTCAAACAAATGAAGGTAGGAACACTGATGGCTGCTGTGATTAAATAACTGCAATGGATTGTGTGGAATTGCTCTGCTCACTATACTGACACATGAGGCCAGTCTAATAGACTTTAAGTGTTTCTTTCTTTATTATTATTATTAATATTTTTTAAATTTTATTTATTTAATTTATTTATTCCCTTTTGTTGCCCTTGTTTTTTTATTGTTGTAGTAATTATTGTTGTTGTCGTTGTTGGATAGTAAAGAGAGAAATGGAGAGAGGAGGGGAAGACAGCGAGGAGGAGAGAAAGATTGACACCTGCAGACCTGCTTCACCGCCTTTGAAGCGACTCCCCTGCAGGTGGGGAGCCGGGCTTCGAACCAGGATCCTTAGACTCTTTCTTTATTATTGACTTAACTGCTATGGTCTTGTGACCCACAAGAAGATATTTTCTTTTGAATCCTTTAAAAAGAGACAAGATGGCTGGGCAGCAGTGCAGCAGGTTAAGTGCACATGGTGTGAAGCTCTAGGACTGGCCTAAGGATCCCGGTTCGAGCCCCTGGCTCTGTAAGTGGAGAAGCAGGTCTGTAGGTGTCTGTCTTTCTCTGCCCTCTCTCTCTTCCTCTCCTCACTCGATTTCTCTCTGTCCTGTTCAACAACAATGACAGCAATAACAAAAACAATTATAATAACAATAAAGAACAAGGGCATAAAAAGAGGAAAATAGCCTCCAGGAGCAGTGGATTCATAGTGCAGGCACAGAGCCCCAGCAATAGCCCTGGAGGCAGAGAGAGAGAGAGACATAAGTTTTGAGATAGAGATCCAGGCTCACTGCACCCCTCCACTGCTCATGGAGTCTCCCCTCTGTGCTGTTTGAGCTGATCTGATGTGCATCAGTGGTGTGAACCCGGGGCTTCCTACACAATAAAATGAACTTTGCTGTGGGAGCTCTGTGCCAGTCCTAAAATATCCTTTTCCTCTGTCAGGGCTACTCAGGGACAGCAGGCAGCTTGCTCTATACTTCCATCCTACTGCTCTTCTCAGCTCAGGGAGTTACCAAAGAAAGGACACAGGGGACTGGAAACTCAGAAGCAAATACAAAGCCAGAGCTGACTCAGGGAGTAACTGTGCATAAAAACAGTGGCTAGTACTTCATGCTTAGGATTGCTTTCCCTTGCCCTTCCCATATTAGAGAAAGACAGTTTGCTGTGGTGTGGATTTGAGTTTTAAAAGTATGGCTCCTTTCTTTTTCTTTTTTTAATATTACTTTCAAAGATGTTTTAAAATATTTATTTATTTCCATTTTGTTGCCCTTGTTTTTTTATTGTTGTAGTAATTATTATTGTTGATGTTGTCATTGTTGGTTAGGATAGAGAAATGGAGAGAGGAGGGGAAGACAGAGAGGGGGAAAGAAAGATAGACAACTGCAGACCTGCTTCACCACCTGTGAAGTGACTCCTCTGCAGGTGGAACGGTTCATTTCTTAATGAGAGAGAGAGAGAGAGTAGAGAAAGGAGGAGGAGGAGAAGAGAAGAGAGGAGAGAGTGTCACTCTGGATGGGCACTGAGGATGCTGCACTAAGCAGCTCACAGTCATCTGACAGTGCCCTAGACACTAGCTTGTAGTCTGGGAAATGGAGCTCATTTCTGAGGTATAGAGAGGAAAGTCTCTTTCCATTCTGATCCGCTTGAGAATTTAACTTGGACTGTAAATGCACATCACTAAGAGGGATGGGAACTCAGTCTGAGAAACACCAAGTGCAGGTGGTCATCATGTGAACAGGAGCCTGGACACAAGCCTCTCGCTATGTTCAGATGCTGAGGATGTTCTGCTATGGAGCCGGGGTTCAAGAAATACTTCTGTGTGGACTCAGAGGTGTGATCTGATTTGAAAGGAGTCTCAGAAATACAAGGGCCTTTTTTGTAAAGAAATACACTAGCAAGGGAAACAAAAAGTAATAAATAAATAAATAAATAAATAAATAAATAAATAAATACACTAGCTGAATCCCATAATGAAAATAAAAAAGCTGTGAGGAAAAGAGAGTGTAATATGTATTTCTTAAACATCAAGAAAAAAAGACATGATTAGTGAAGTAAATGAATAAATCAATTAACAGATTTTTCCTTTTCCTGGTTTTTTCTTTCCAGGGTTGTTTGTTGCTTGGGCTTAATAAGAATCCACTTTTTCTGGCGGCCTAGTTTTCCATTTTATTGGATAATTCAGAAATTGAGAGTAGAGAGAGAGAAGAACAATGGACACACCTGCAGACCAGCTTCCACTCTTGTGAAGCGACCCCCCTGAGGTGCGGAGTGGGATAAACCTTGATTCTTGCATGGGTCCTTGTGCTGACTACTATGTGTGCTTAACAGGGTACACTGACAGCCCCCTTGACATATATATTTTTTAAATTTTTATGATCTTTATTTATTTATTGATGGGATAAAGACAGCCAAAAATTGAGAGGGGAGGGGGTGATAGGCAGGAAGACACCTGCAGCACAGCTTCACCACTCATGAAGCTTTCCCCCTGTAGGTGGGGAACAGGAGCTTGAACCTGTGTCCTTTAGCATTGTAACATGTGCTCTCAAATGGGTGTTCTACCACCCAGCCTCTCTCTCAAAACTTTTTTTTCAAGTCAGCACTTCTTGGTGAAAAAAAAATAGAGAGAAGACTTCACCTTTCTGGCTAATAACACCATCAAGCATGGCTAGAGGTGCAGAGGTGCAGGTCTGAGGTTGTTTTTTTTTTTTTCCTGAGAACATGTGGCCGAAAATGTGGAAATGGGATGAAAAAGACATTGGGAACAGGTGTGTTTGGGACAGGGGTATTGATGCCTTTACATTGTGCAATGCCTGTTTTCTATTTTCATTATTTTAACAAAGCATTTTACCTAAAACAAATTACACTGCAATGACAAAACGAACAGAATGACCCAACAACTATATTGTTCCCTAGATTTACAAATTGGTATATTCTTCAATGTATTAAAGAAAACTTTTAGGAAGGCTGGTCTGAGTTTTGTGCCACAGTTTTGGGCTAGTCAGGATGGATGAAATGTGTGAAGACAATTAAGCTAAATACTAAATAGCTGCTACTGAGAGAGTTTTGAACTGCTATTTTAAATCCAACCATCCCCACTTAGAATATCTTCACACTCACCCATCAATGTGTCTGGGGTCTCATTTTACTTAGAAGTCAGACACATCTGATGCTGAATTAAAAAAAAAAAAACTTGGGTTACAACCCACGTTTCACAGGATCTACTTGAAGAAAACTTGTCTTTAGCTTCCCTAAGGTTCACAAAGAATGAATCAACTAAAAATATAAATTCTCTTAGCTCCACAGACTTGACTATTGGAGAGTAAACATTGCTGATTTCAGTAACTCTTTGACTGAGTACATAAGAACAATATATATTTGGGAGTTAGGCGGTAGCGAACGGGTTAAATGCACTTGGCACCAAGGGCAAGGACTGGCTTAAGGATCCTGTTAGGAGCTCCTGGCTCCCCACCTGCAGGGGAATCGCTTCACAGGTGGGGAATAAGGTCTGCAGGTTTCTATCTATCTTTTCTCCTCTCTGTCTTCACCTTCCTCTCTTCATTTCTCTCCGTTCTATCCAACTATGACATCTGTAATAATAGCAACAATAACTACAACAATAAAAAACAGCAAGGGCAACAAAAGAGGAAATAAATATAAAAAACATATTTAAAGCACTATTGTCAACACTTGTATTTCTTCTTGCACAATAACTGTTTCCTTGTAAATGAGAGATATATATTCTAGCAAGTTCAGCTCTTTGTAAATCAACTTTAAATACAGATCATAGTTTCATATATTTTCTTGCAAGGAAATGTATTTTATCCATATAGCAGTTAAAGTGTTCCTTAATGTAGGGGGGGGGGAGAGTGTGATCAACTTTCAAGAGTAGAGACCAACTCTCAAATGATCAAAAACTCATGTTAACTAGGCAAAAAACAGAGGTAGCAATTACTAGGCAGATGGTCTCAGGACAGGCAGGGAGTAGGGATGAGAACATCTCCTGAGATGGAGAGAGGGCAGAGAGATTAGGGGATCATCCCAGCCAGATGGGTGCTGTATATGCTGGGATGCTGTCTCTCTGTCCCTGCCTTTGCCTCTATCTCTGTCTCCATATATATAAAATCTGGCATGTCATGAAAAATATTTAAAAAGAGAAATATAGCTCTGAACATGATCTAAAGAAATGCTTCCTGTAAAGACCGATCAAAGTATTATTATTCTGGGTCTATATGAGAAATATTCTCATTATTAGTAAGGTACACCAAAGTCATTAAAGGCAAATACCTGGGGCTGGGCGGTACACAGCAGGTAAAGCACACATGGCTCAAAGCACTAAGACAGGCATAAAGATCCCAGTTTGAGCCCCTAGCTCCTCACCTGGGGAGGGTTGCTTCACAGTGAAGCAGGTCTGCAGGTGTCTGTCTTTCTCTCCCCCTCTATGTTTTCCTGTCCTCTCTTGGTTTCTCTCTGTCCTATCCAACAACAGCTATAACAACAACAACAAGGGCAATGAAATGGGAAAAACAGCCTCCAGGAGAAGTGGATTCGTAGTGCTGCCATCAAGCCCTAAGGATAACTTTAGAGGCAAAAAAAAAAAAAAAGACTAAAACTCATAGGCTATACATGACCTTCAGAGACAAGCACAGACTCAGTGCATATAGAAAGGGAAAAGAGGAGAGCTGGGTGGTAGTGCAGCAGGATAAGCGCCCATGGCGCAAAATGCCAGGATGGGGGTAATGATCCCAGTTGGAGGCCCAGTCTTCCCACCTGTAGGGGAGCTGCTTCACAATCAGTGAGCAGGTCTGTAGATGTCTATCTTTCTTCCTCTCTCTGTCTTCTCCTCCTCTCCCCATTTCTCTCTGTCCTATTCAACAACAACATCAGTAAGAACAACAACTACAACAGGGGATTCAGGCGGTAGTGCAGCGCGTTAAGTGCAAGTGTTGCAAGTGGAAGGTTCCCAGTGAGGATCCTGGTGTGAGCCCCTGGCTCCCCACCTGCAGGGGAGTCCCTTCACAGGTAGTGAAACAGGTCTGCAGGTGTCTATTTTTTTATCCCCCTCTCTGTCTTCCCCATCTCTCTCCATTTCTCTCTGTCCCATCCAACAACAACAATAACAATAATAACCACAATTAAAAAAAAACAAAGGGCAACAAAAGGGAATAAATAGATATTTAAAAAATAACTACAACAATAAAACAAGGGCAACATAGGGGAATATTTAAAAAAAGGTAAAGGGAGCAGGGCAGTAGCACAGCAGGTTAAGCAACGTGGCAACAAAAGGGAAAATATAAAATGTTAATTTAAAAAGGGGGCCTGGAATTGGAGCCCGGAACTTCCACTTGTACCTGAGGGTGAGAGGAGCTGAAGAGAGAGAGAGAGAGAGAGAGAGAGAGAGAGAGCAGAGAGGCCAAAATCCGCTCTCTTCTGGGGCTTCTTCCCTCCCTTTTTTTCCTCTCTCCACTTCAGGCAGGCCCCGGGGGTCCAGCAGCAGTGGCTAGGGAAGCAGGGCACAGCACTGGGGAGGGGGGGGGACTCCACAGAGACTTCCAGTGGTGGTGGCTGCCTGGGAAATGCAGAGTTTGCTGGCAGAACCTGTTCCTGGTATTAAAAGCAGAACCAGATGAGAGCAAAGCCCATTATTTTCATGCAGGCATTACTGGCCCTCAGGATTCCCCTTTGAGGGAGGGACTTTTAAATTTGAACTATTCCTTCCAGTTGAATACCCAGTGGATGCCCCTAAAGTACGTTTCATGACCAGAATTTATCATCCTAATGTAGACAAGTTGGGAAGAATATGTTTAGATATTTTGAAAGATAAATGTTTCCCAGTACTGCAGATCCCCACAGTTCTGCTATGGATACAGGCTTTGTTAAGTGCTCCCAATCCAGAAGATCCATTAGCAAATGATGTAGCAGAGCAGTGGAAGACCAATGAAGCCCAAGCCATAGAGACAGCTAGAGCATGGAATTGGCTATATGTCATGAATAATATTTAAATAGATCTGATGTGCATCAAATGTGCATCATGTCTCCTATTCTGCCAAGACTTCTTCCCTTTTTTGCATTTAATGGACAGTCTTAGACACATTACAAAATAAAAAAGCCCAGAGATCTTCAGTCCTTTGGTGATTACATTAGCAAATCTGTGTCTTGTCCTGACTCACTGTTAAGCATGAACAGAGGCTAGAAGCACCATCTGGATTGTTGAGAAACATTTAAGAGCAGTGGTCCCTCTCTGCTTTTACTCATTTCTCCATCATGGTTTAAGTATAAGGCACTGTGAATGAAGGTAGTCATCAGGGATACCTGCAGGGGGTGTTTTTCTTTATTTTATTATTGTTTTTTTAGGAGGGACATTTTATATTTTACATACTCCTTCCCCCCATTTTATGGTGATCTAATTGCATTGGTTAAAGCAGCTACCCAGTTCTTTAGAATATGCTCTCTAGCCAAGTCTAACTTTTATTTAGACACTGTAGATGGACAAGCTTTATTGTTTGAGCCAAAATGGGAACATTAAGCAAATATCACAGCCCTCACTAATAACATTGTGAGTTCGCTGTCAAGTGTAGAATTCTCCCTTCAAGAAAAAACTTGTGACCATTTGGTATGGCTTGTATGCAAACTTCTGTAAATCTTTTAAGTTTTAGTAAAATATTTTTTCTTATTCTAAAAAAAAAATGGGCAAAGAAACACAAATACCCAGCAGCATATGGCTAGCGGGTGTCTATTGGGGATACTGACACATATCATAGGGCCAGTCACTCCAGTGAAGATGTTGTAACTGGGGCGACACAGGGCCATGCTGCTGTCCTGTGGTGCACTGCGGGCGCCCCTGCCCCTATGGACTCACACAGATGGGGGGCACTGAGCTGTGCCCAGGGCCAGCGTGGATGGGCCCCACAGTATCACCAGAGCTACGCACATCAGCATGAGCAGGGACTGCTGCCAGGTGGGACCTCCAGCCGGTGGGCAACAGGAGATAATGCAAACAATATTCTTCATAAGAATGCAGCTGTCTCAGGGAAGAGCCAGCTTGTTGGAAACCCTGAGACTTATAATGTCTGATCACTTATGTCACCTATTTCTCTCTTACTGACAGCTATGTACTAAAACCAGTTATGTTAGAAATTCTTGGGCAGGGGAGATAGCATAATGGTTATGCAAAGAGATTCACATGCCTGAGGCTCCAAAACCCCAGGTTCAATCCCCTGCTCCACCATAAGCCAGAGCTGAGCCATGCACTGGTGTTTCTCTTTTTCTCTCCCTCTGCATCTCTCTCAAAAAGAAAATAAAGTATATTAAGAAAAGTTTCTAAAAAGAAATTCTTTGTCATCTTTGTAGTTCTATTTCCAACTTCCATGGTGTTTTGGCCACATCAGGGTAAACTCAGATAGTGGTCAACAGGGCCTTTAGGGTAAAAGTAAGTCTGTCTTATTTGATACCCCTGAATTATGCCTACATCCTTGGCATAAGGTCAAAATTTGAAAAGTAAACAGAGAATCTGATATAGTCACTAAAATGGAGACAGGAAGTCTGATATAGAGCAGTTTACAGACTAGGGGTGAGATCATTCTATTGTGTATGCCCTTAAGATGTTATATATATATATATACCGTAAGATGTTTATACTTGACATAGCTACATGCATACACAACCAATATATAAGGAAAAGAGCTGCCAGTGCAGGACACACACAGGGAAGAATCTTTTTTTGTGTTATTGCTGAGCTTATTGCAGGGTTATTGCTGGGCTCAGTGCTTAAACTAGGAATCCACTGCTCCTGGAGG
Organism: Erinaceus europaeus; assembly: GCF_950295315.1. Taxonomy (NCBI): domain Eukaryota; kingdom Metazoa; phylum Chordata; class Mammalia; order Eulipotyphla; family Erinaceidae; genus Erinaceus; species Erinaceus europaeus. The sequence continues at coordinate 170,028,974 of NC_080163.1, forward strand.
CTATTTTTTCCCTTTTGTTGCCCTTGTTGTTCATCAATGTTGTTATTGCTGCCATTGTTGTAGGACAGGACAGAGAAAAATGGAGAGAGGAGGGGAAGACAGAGACAGGGAGAGAAAGATAGACACCTGCAGACCTGCTGCACTGCCTGTGGTGTGAACCCCCTGCAGGTGGGGAGCTGGAGGCTAGAACCAGGATCCTTACTCAGTCCTTGCGCTTTGCACCACGTACGCTTAAATAGCGTAGAATCTTGTAAGAGGTACACCATGTGCCTGCCAATCTTTATAATGGAGCTCAGGGTCCTGGCATCTGGTCCTTAAACCCAACACTATTCTACAGTACCAGCTACTATTGAGGACACAGGAATGATTAGAACAATGTGAGTAAGAGAACTGGGATATGGTGCAGTGGAGTAAGTGCTAGACTCTTGAGAATGAAGTCCTAAATTCAATCCCCAGCACTGCATATACAGAACGATGCTCCAGTTCTCTCTCTTCCTCATATTAACAAATAAGTAAATTTGGGGGACTGGGCTGTGGTGCACCAGGTTATGCACATATATAACCATGTGCAAGGTTATGGGTTCAAAGCCCTGCTCTAGACCTACAAGAGGGACACTTCACAAGCAGGGAAGCAGGTCTTTCTCCCTCTTTCTCTCCATCTTTCTCAATTTCTCTTTCCTATTCAAAAGAAGTAGAAGGAAAAGAAAAAAAATAAATCTAACAAAGCAAAACAATGTGTCTAAATGGTCATACTAAATTATTGCTAGGCAATTACATTTTTAAAATTTTTATACTTATTTATTTTCCCTTTTCTTGCCTTTGTGTTTTATTATTGTTGTAGTTATTGTTTTTGTAAATGATGTCATCATTGTTACATAGGACAGAGAGAAATGGACAGAGTAGGGGAAGACAAAGAGAGGGAGAGAAAGACACCTGCAGACCTGCTTCACGGCCTTTGAAGCAACCCCCTGCAGGTGGGGATCCTGGGGCTACAACCAGGATCCTTACACTGGTCCTTGCGCTTTGTGACATGTACACTTAACCCGTTGTGCTACTACAAAGCCCCGAAATTTGATTCCTTAATAAATCAAAGATACATTAAGCACATTCGGCAATATTACCTTAATATCTTGGTCTTCATATCCTACCCTGTGGTCAGTGACACTATTCTGGGTGAAATTGTAGGTCCAAATTATTTCTGACTGGGCTCTTGTTCCAACCTTGCAGTGATAGAAATTCACATTTTAACATAATCACTATCTTTACTACAATGGAAAAGGCACTTGTAAATTTTTTTTCTAAGGATTTATATTTCTAGAGGTCAGGCACATACAACTGACAAGGAGCAAGAGTGGAAGAAACTTAGTTGTTTAAAACTCTTGTTATCTCAGGTTTACTTATGGAGTAAGTGTTTTTTTTTCCCTTCTGCACTACAAATTCACTGCTGCTGGAGGCCATCCCCCCCATCCCCCTTTTTGTTGCCCTTTGTGTTTATTATTGTTGCTGGATAGGACAGAGAAATTGAGGGTCGGGGGGAGACAAAGAGTGGGAGAGAAAGACAGACACCTGCAGACCTGCGTCACCCCCTGTGAAGTGACATCCCTGCAGGTGGAGAGCTCAAACCAGGCTCCCAACCCCCATCCTTGCCCTTCATGCCATGTGTGCTTAACCCGCTGCACTACCACCCAGCCCCCAAGAGTGCCTCTTCAGTAGTTCTACTTCCAATCAAAGCCAAATTATCAGTGGTCTGGGAGGAGGAGGCAGAGTGGATAAAGTGCAGGATTCTCAGGCATGAGGTCCCAAGTTCAATCCCCAGTGCCACATATACCAGAGTAACATGCTGATCCTCCCTGCTCCTCTCTCTCTCATTAATGAATAAATAAGATCTTTAGAACAAAAGAAAAGAAAAATATCTCTGAAGATGGGTATGTTGCACCATGGAAGAAATTAGAGCTTCTGCATTTTAGGTCCTGAGTCCAATCCCAAGCACTGCATATGTTAGAGTGCTGCTTCTGTGCCCCTCTACCCCCTTCTGTAGTTCATGAAATTAAAATAATTAAAAATTATATTTTTACCCACACAAGTCCTTACTCCAGCAAGTTTACAACTGAGTTAACTCAAATGTCTTTCTCAAGCTGTTTCTATTCAGGATTTGTATCATCTGTCTAAAGAGAAAATAGGTTTAAAGGTCATTTTTATGGATTTTTTTGTAAATTAAGATACTTTCAAGTTTTAAAATAAAAAACAGTATTATAAAAATTCATTATGACTCCCTGTGGGTTCAGAAATAAATAGCTCTGCCAAAACCATACTGCAAAGTGCAAGAACTAGCAGAAGGATCACAGTTCTGGCCCCTGCCAAAACCATACTGCAAAGTGCAAGAACCAGCGGAAGGATCCCAGTTCTGGCCCCCAGCTCCTCACCTGTGGGGGAATCACTTCACAAGCTGTGAAGCAGGTCTGCAGGTATCTCTTTCTCTTCCCCTCTCTGTCTTCCCCCTCCTGTTGGTCTGCTTCTAAATTCTGCTTCTAAGACCTCTTCTGTTGCACTACCTAAGGTGTGGTCTACTTACATAATCACTGTGTTACCTGGGAACTGCCTTGCCTGTAGGGCATTGGTTTAATCCACACTAGTTCCTGAGCTTTTTCCTTCTCCCCACCCCATATCTTACCTAAATCTTCTTCCGACCTGACAGTTACAGCTCAGGATATATAAGGACAGGTTTGTGATTAGAGATAGCTCTGGTTAGATCACACTGCATTCCCCACTCAATAAAGATTGAACTGCATCCCAGTTCAGCCATGACTCCCTGGTCTTCTGTCTCCCACCCACAAAGGTAGCCTGGCACCCTCCTCTCTCCATTTCTCTCTGTCCTATTCACCAACAACTACATCAATAACCAAAACAGTGTTAAACAACAAAGGCAACAAAAAAGGGGAAAATTAATTAATCAAAAAAAAAAAAAACATACTGTAGTATTTTCTACTGATAGTGTCTAAGATCAATGGGCAGGAAAGGGTTTTTCCCCCACAACCTTTTTCTATATTTCCGAGATTTTCAATTACATATGTATGTAGTGTTATTCAAATATGTAAGTTCTACTAAAGTGTATGTATCATTTAAATAAGCAAAGTATGTATATTCTTGTTCTCTTCAGATTGTATAAATCTATTGCCTTTTAAGTAAGCAAAGTATCATAATATTTTAAATTATAAAAAAAAAGGCTGCCACTGTCTGGGAGGTTGTGCAGTTTATAAAGCTTTGGAGTTCTTATGTGTGAGGTCTCAAGTTTGATCTCAGGCATCAGATGTGTCAGAGTGATGCTGTGGTTCTCCTCCTTCTTCTCCCCTATTTCTCTCACTAATAAAGAAATCTTTTTTTTTTTTCAGTAAAGCCTGAGTAAGGATGAACGACAATGTGGAAGTCCAAAATAGCCATGTTTTTTAGTTATTTGCAGTAAAAATTGAAGCATTTTAGGAAAAATGGGTTGCATAGCAGTAAGCATTAAATAACTGTCACTAGACACATTTAGATAATTTAGTTTTCCCCTACTTTTGTCCTTTCCACTTTCCTTACCCTTGTTTTAGCCTGCAGTAGTGTAACTAACAGTGCAAATAATATATTTATCCCTTGCCTGCGATGGTCTCAGATTGCAGAGGAGCATCAGTAGGTAGACTTGAAGCTAGGAATTTGCATTTAGAAACCACTACTTCTTAGCAAACCACTTCTGGCACAGACAGCAGAGAGCCTAAACATTCAAGTTATTTCCTATTCACAACGGAGTATATTTTCTATATGTCCTGAGATATTTTTACTTGGTCAAGAATAATGAAAAAACATTTTTTATATAAAGTAACTTTTTCAAAAGTTTTTCTTTTTACTTGGTAAGACAGAAATAAACAGAGATGGAAAGGGGAGATAGAGTGGAAAAAGAAAGTGAGACACATTAAGATACTGTTTCACTGCTTGTGAAGCTTCCCCCTGTAAGTGGGGATCAGGGACTTGAGCCCTCGTCCTCTCACACTATAACATGTGCACTCACAAAGTGACCTTTAAAAAAAGATGAATATATTGATGTATTTTACTGCACCTGTTTCATACTCACATAATTCTACTGTTGCCAACAGTTGTTTTCTCCTTTTAAATTTAAATGAAAAAATGGGGTCTGGGAGGTGATGTAACCAGTGGAGTGCACGTTACAATGCGCAAGGACTAAGGTTCAAGCCCAAGATCCATCCAGCTGAGGAGAAGCTTCATAAGTGGTGAGGCAGCGCTGCATGTGTCTCTCTGTGTCTCCCCCTCTACATCTTCTGTTCCCTCTCAATTTCTATCCAGGAAATATTAAATGAGTAAAATATACAGGGGGCCAGCAGTGGTGCATCTGGTTAAGCACAGAAATTACAGTGCATAAGGAACCAGGTTCAAGTCTCTGGTCCCCAGCTGCAGGGGGTAGGGGAAGCTTCACAAGTAGTAAATCAAGGCTGTAGGTGTTTCTCTGTCTCTCTGCTTTTATATCTCCTCCTCCCCTCCAAATTTCTCTGTCTCTGTCCAATAATAAATAAATATATTAATATATATAAAAGAAAATTGACTTTAAAAATTAAAATATGAAATAGAAAAAGTGGGATAAAGAGCATGTGAGAAACATCACAGTACCTGCCATCATGCCTGGTGCTCCCATGTTGTGTTAGGGCTCAACACCAGGTCTGCAAGCATGGTGATGTGATGTGCACTCTACTGGGGGAGCAAGTTCTGGACCCCTTCGTTTATTTATTTTTATGGATAGAGCACCACTCAGAACTTCTGTATGCTGGGGATCAAACTTGGGGCCTCATGCATGTGCAGTATGCAATTTACCACTAAACTACCTCTCAGTTCAATGCTTATGATTTTGAGATAGTGACCTAAGCACAGCTCTACCATCCATGAAACTTCACTTGCTATTTCTGTGTTACTGTTCAGTGGTGCCAGGAATCAAGCCCAGGGACTCCCACAATAAGGTATGTGCAAAGTGACTCTTCAAAGAGTTGTTAAGTGATTCTACTAAATAAATCTTATCTGCAGTGTCCTGAGAGGTGGTACAGTGAATAAGACATTGGACTCTAAAGCATGAAGTTCTCAGTTTAATCTCTGGCATTCCATAGGTCACAGTGATGCTCTGGTTCTTCCCTCAATCCTTCTCATTAAAAAAAATTGTTTTCTTTTTCCTTTCCCTTTTGTTGCCCTCGTTGTTTTATCATTGTTGTGGTTATTATTATTATTGTTATTGATGTCACTGTTATGGGATAGGAAAGAGAGAAATTGAGAGAGGAGGGGAAGATAGAGAGGGGGAGAGAAAAATAAGACATCTGCAGAGCTACTTCACCACTTATGAAGAGAAAACCTGCAGGTGGGGAACAAGGGGCTCAACCCAGGATCCTTACACCAGTCCTTGCGATTTGCACCAAACTCAGGATCAGAAGGTGGCTCAGGGGGTAAAGCACGTGCTTTATATAGCATGTGGCTGGGGTCTGATCCTGGACACCGCAATTGAACACCACAGGCAGGCAATGGGAGGGACTCCATGCATAGAGGAGCAGTGCTTTGCATGTCTCCCTCTCTTAAAGGATATAGAATGGAGATTGGCAGGGGAGGCTTCTCAGCTGTTCCATGCAGGTGCAAGGTTCTGGGTGGGATTGATCCCCAGGCACAATATTTGAAAAAAAATTTTAAAAAGTCTTTGTATTACTTAAAAGATGTACAGTTAAAAGAACAATATTACCATGAGTTTATAGCCAATCTGCATACCTGGAGGCTGGCACAGTGGTTGGAGTTTTGGATTCAAGCATGAGGTCCTGAGTTCTACCTCCAGCATCACATGTTCCAGACTGATGCTATAGTGTTTCCTCTCTCTCTCTCTCTCTCTCTCTCCCTCCCTCTCTCTCTTTCTCCTCCCTTACTGATTAATAAATCTTTTAAAAGAGCTCCAGCATATGTAGAACCAGAGTTCAGACAGACCTAGGATCCCACACATGCAAATCCAGACCTCTTGCCACTGAACCACCTCCCAGCTTGCATTAACTGGCTCTTTAAAATATTATAATTATTTATATGTGTGTACATATGTTTTATAATCTTTTAAAAAATATGGTAGGCTTCATGAATTTGTGTGTAATCCTTGAGCAGGGGCGATGCTAATCTTCTCTGTATCATGCCAATTTTAGTATATGTGCTACCGAAGCTAGGACTGTGTTATAATCTTATTTAAAAAGTGTTAAGAGAGGGAGACAGTTGGAGTCGGGTGATGGCACAGCAGGTTAAGTGCACATGTCGCAAAGCGCAAAGACCAGCTGAAAGATCCAGGTTTGAGCCCCTGGTTCCCCACCTGTATGGGGAAGATCCGGGTTGAGCCCCTGGCTCCCACCTCACAGGTGGTGAAGCAGGTCTGCAGGTGTCTGTCTTTCTCTCCCCCTCTCTGTCTTCCCTTCTTCTCTCCATTTCTCTCTGTTATCCAACAATAAGGACATTAATAAGCACAACAATGTTAAGCAACAAGGGCAACAAAAAGGGAAAATAAAAATAAGAAAAGAATGGAAAAGAAAAGAAAAAAAAGAGACGGAGACAGTGAGACCTTAGTGACAACAACAACAACAAAATAAAATAACCTATTTATACTCTAGAATTGCAGAATGGCTACGGCAATGGATCTATAAGCATTAAGTCCTGAATTTGATCCCCAGCATTGTATGTGGCATAGTCATGCTCTGCTTCTCTTTTTTGTATTAATAAATAACATTTTTTTCCTTTTTTAAATTTCCTTTTTTTTAAAACCGTGGTTCCTGCCTGGTTCCTACTCAGCTCCAAGATAGGCCCCTGTCTTGCTCTCCTTGGCTCCTAGAGCAGCTCTCACCAGCCAGCGCCCAGACAGCCCCCTTGTGCTGGAAGGCCAACAGCACAGGACTCCCCAGAACTGTCCCTGCAGAAACAGAGCCCCAGGAGCCCCCAACCACACCCCACAGCGCATGGAGCCCAACCAGGCCCAGGCAGCCAGGAAGCAGTGGGGGTGAGGGGGAACTTGGAGTGACCTCCCCAGACCAGCACATTGCAAAGTGCCAACCCTCAGCCCAGACCAGATCCACAGCCCGGGCGCGGGGCTCTGCACAGGTTGGAGCCAGCCGAGAGAGAGAGAGAGAGAGAGAGAGAAAGACAGAGAGACAGAGACAGACACAGTGAAAACACTCCGTTCTAGAAGTGTGAGGGGACCCCCAACTTGGAACCGCACCCCCAGCCCCAGCCTTCACCCTAGTCTAGGAGCCTGGCTCCCCATGTTGTCCCAGGGCAAATGTTCACCATTCCAAACAGCCGCCCCCTGAAGACCTCTTCATGGGCCACACCTAGAGGAAGGACAGTGGGTGCACTTTTTCAGTGAGCAGGCTAGCTGAAAGTTCTCCTGGCCTGGCCACTCACGAAGCCCCCTCAGGCCGGTGGGTTCCAGGGTCCCCTCCTGCCTGGGGTGCAGAGGTGTGGGGGTTTGGGGTGGGCGTAATCCTCACCCTCGGGGTGCTCGAAGCCACCTACAGGGACACGCTGGGCGAGGCCCTGGCACCCTAGGAACCCTCACCCAGCAGGGAGGAAAGGGAAGGAATGCCCAGACTCTCCAATGGGGTCCCTGAGCTCGCGCTCGCCCTCGCTGAAGCTGAAAGCAGCGAGATCTGGGGGCGCGCAGCCACCCTTCCAGAGTGTCCCTGCCGGGGGTGTGGGGTCTGGGGCTCATGCACAACTCTCCAGGGTGCGCCACTGCTTGGGGTGCGCAGGGCCGCAATCCCAGGGAGCGTCCCACCAAGGGCGCCCTGCCAAGGCCACTGGGTCCTGGGGGTGGGGGTGAGAGGGCGCGTAGCACCCTCTCCAGGGTGCGCCTGGCCCAAGGCACTGGGTCTGGGCAAGCCCAGCCACCATCTCTCTTGGCTAGGGTGCTGGGTTCGAAGGCGCGCGGCCCCTCTGCGCTCCACCCCAACTTCGCCCCTCCACCCACCCAGCACCTTCCTGGGCAGGCGCGACACCCTAGCTGCCGAGGGCTCGGGGACCCGGGGTACACTTACTTGGAATTGGAGGAACGCTTGACGTCTCCTCACCCAATCTGGTCCCCTATGCCTACACTGAACTTCTCTGTTCCAGTCTCTTGGAAACAGAGTTGGCAGTCAGCTGAGGTAAAGAACAAACACCTCATCACAGACCCCTGCAAGCGTCAACCCGGCTTTGACCTAGCACGTTATGATTGGGCCCTCCTCAATTGCTATCGAACAGGCCATGGCCAGTGCACCTCTATGTTCCATCGCTGGGGAGCCAGAGATGACCCGAACTGCCCCTGCGGCTACAGACAGACTATGACCCACATAGTCAATGACTGCCACCTCTCCAGATTCAAAGGAGGTCTCGAAACTTTACATCAGGCTCAACCTGATGCTGTTGACTGGCTATGGAAGAAGGGCAAACGCTAAAAGAAGAAAGGAGGAATCCCAGTAGATGGGCTCCTGCACAATGGACCTGGTCACAGCTGTGCGGCACAGCACCATCGCGAATTCCCAGCAGTACTTCTAAGCTGGGGCTCTCCGCATGGCCATGGCCTGGGGTCAGCGTGGGGGTCGGGGCCCCAACGCTGGGGCCTCTGGGTGTGAAGCAACACTGCGTGGGGTCGTCATGGCCTCAGGGGCCGGGCCGCCAGGCTCCATGGCTGCGCTGGAGGCAGCTGGGATGGCCAACTCCAGGCGGCTCCAGTGTGCAGATGAAGGCTCCAGGGTGCTCTGGGTGGGCGCAGGAACTATAGATCCAGGGGCGCAAGAGGTCTTGGTGCACGGTGAACCGGTGCTCTGGTGAGGGATCCCATGTCCTGGGTGCAGGTTTCCGAGGTCAGGTTGGCCTCAGCAGAGACAGCAGGTGTGGCCTTTGGGTGACAGCTCTGGTGCTGTGCGGCTTCTGCTCCCAGCCTGCATCCCCGCCAAGGAGTCCCCCAAGATAACATTTTTTAAATTAAAACAATGCTGTCATGACTTTCCTGTATTTTAATGGACATGGTATAGCTGTAGGATAAAATGACTAAAAGTGCATGACAAAGTTGTGTCTATTGACAAGCAAGCAGAGCTGCACATGCCTTTCTCTCTCTTTCTCTCCATTATCTCCGCTCCTTGTATGAATTTCCTTGTTCTATCAAATCAAATTTTAATTGTAAATATAAACTCCTTAAAATAATTTAAAGGGAGTCGAGAGGTAGCGCAGCAGGTTAAGCGCACATGGTGCAAAGTGCAAGGACCTGTGTAAGAATCCTGGTTCCAGTCTGCAGGTGTCTTTCTCTCCTCCTCTGTCTTCCCCTCCTCTCTCCATTTCTCTGTTCTATCCAATGACAACAACATCAATAACAACAGTAACTACAATAATAAAGCAACAAGGGCAACAAAGAGAATAAATAAATATTAAAAATTTGATAGTAAAAAAACTGGAGAAAATGCTCCTTAAGAAAAAAAATATCAAAAATAGTAGTATCTCCAAATCATAAGTTAGATGTAGCTCCTATAGGACTGAGAAGAAAGCCTAGAGAAAGAAATCATCCAGGAAAGTATCTACATGGTCATGCACAACACCAAGCTTCCAGGTCTGGCAACATATGGGAGATGCTAGGTCCCAGTGAAAGCTTCACAGCAAAGCTCCCTCCCTCTCAGTGTCTTTGCATCTGGAAACAAGAAAAATGACCAATGACCCAAGGAGAGCTACAATGGCTAGAATATTCAGCTGAAATCCATAATGTGCCAAGTATGATGCACCCTGTCACATGTGCCAGACTGATTCTCTAGTTCTCTCTCTTTCTTGCACAAACACACTCATACTCTTTCCCCACTCCACAAACCCCTCTCACTTATATGCAGATATTTCAATGTGTCTACGAGCAGTGAACAGACATATATGAGGCCCAAGTTCCTCCCCATGCACACAGAATACCATGCATAACATTTTGGTTTCAAGCCGAGGGTCAGAAGATGGCTCAGAGTGTAAAGTACAAATCATACAATGTGTGAGGTTACAGCACAGAACCACGCATCCCCCTCACACATGGACACACAGCAGCCTCTGTGACAAGAAGCCTCAAGATTTCAGGAGCAGTTGATATTGTCTTGTTACTCTCTTACCGCCCTCCTTCCCACTTCACTGTCACACACCTCTGTAAAATAAAGACAATCCAGAAGGGGCATTTAGAATCATGTAGGCACAGGGCCAGTGTGGTTACCCTGATGAATTATTTAAATGACACAAGCTAGCACAGGCAATGTAGGTATTAGAAATGAAAGCACAAGTTCTGTAATTCAATCCTTGGAATCGTATTCACGTGGAATGTGCTTGAATGATGCTCTGGCTCTCTCCTGCCCATAGTCACTTAGTAAATAAACACACCTTACAAAATAAGAAAATCCCCCTGCTCTTCTGTATGTGCTCTGCCTTTTATCTGTCTCTCTCTCTCTCTCTCTTGTAACTTTTCTAGTATCCTCACTCTCTCTCCCCATATATGTATGTGTGTGCTCTGTTGTCTCTCCCCCCTATATGTATGTGTCACATACACACTAAAATAAGAAAGTATCAAACAAGAAATCCATGTGAAAGATAAACCTTGCTGCAATAAAATGCCTGTCAGTGTAGTTTCCTATGATGTGTGAAGGTAGCAACAGGTCATACTCCAAGATATGGCTCACAGCATAAGGAGTATAAGCTACAAACCATTTTTATTGTGCTTTGCCTGGTAATGCTTCATAATTGGCTACCCAAACCCCAGCAAGCTCCTCCCATTTGGCATTGTAGCTTCATTTAGGTGATTTCTTAGGAGCTTATGAATGTAACTCATTGAAGAAGCTCATAATTTTTCAAGTGCTTGGTATTTGGCTCCTACCCACTGCTACAGCACACACATCCACTTTCAAAGCCACTGCCACCTATTCATAAGCAGGATAAAAATATAAATCACAACTATAGCACAGATCATATGCACGTTCTAATAATAACCATTACACCTCATGCCAACAGCATCTAGAAGGAATCCACATGCCTCTAAGTAAACCACTAAATCTACCTCTTCAGCTCTTATCCTGTAACCATGACAAAATGAAGCCCTAACAATTTAAACATCATACAATTCCAATCCAGTAAAATCACATGCAATACATCATGAAATGATTAAAGACAACAAATCTATATCCCTTCTGTATTAATCCCACAAAGTGTAACATTAAAACAATACTGATGGGCTTATGCACCAAAAGGAAGTACCTTTCCTCCACAAAAGGGAAAAAAGTGTTCAATATATATAAAAACAAGCAATGTATTGAAAGACATTTATTGTGTCCATCACCGTGGTCTCCTAGTCAAGATCTCAAGATGCCTGCCTCCATGGGTGGCCAACACTATATCGTTTCTTCTCCAAAACAGAAGATTCCGGGTGCATCTGGGTGACAAGTCTAGCAGATGGAGACTTGTCTCAAGTGGCCTCCCCCAGGGCTCTGCTCTGACTCCTACACTATTTAATATTTACATCAATGACCTCCCAGAAACTTCTTCAAGGAAGTTCATCTACGCCGATGACATCTGCTGTGCAACTCAGGCATCCAACTTTGACATCCTCAAGGAAACACTCACGAAAGACATGTCTCTGATATATCTGATTACTGTAAAAAATGACGACTAATCCCTAGCACTGCAAAAACGGTATCATCTGTTTTCCATCTACCCCATGCCTCGGCCTCGCGTGAGCTTAATGTGCAGCTTGATGATACGAGAATCCGGCACGAAGCCCAGACAGTCTATCTTGGCATTACTCTAGATCGCACCCTGTCATTTCACGAACATCTCATAAAAACTGCAGCAAAGGTGGGTGCGAGGAATAACATCCTTGCAAGACTGGCCAGCTCCTCATGGGGCACAAGCGCTTCCACACTACTATCATCATCTCTGGCATTATGCTATTCCACTGCAGAATACTGTGCCCCAGTATGGTTCCATAGCCCCCATGTCCACTTGGTCGATTCCAAATTATATTCCTCCATGAGGATAATTTCTGGAACCATCCGTTCCAACCCGGTTCCATGGCTGCCAGTTCTTAGCAACATCGCCCCGCCAGATATTCGTCGGGATGCGGCATCATCTAAGTCCATTTCCCAGTCTATGCTCGACCAGACCTGCCAATATATGCAGATATCTTCGCCCACCCTGTTCAACGCTTGACTTCTTGTCATCCAATCTGGTCTCCTACGCCTACACTGAACTTTTCTGTTCCAGACTCTTGGAAACAGAGTTGGCAGTCAGCTGAGGTAAAGAACAAACACCTCATCACAGACCCCTGCAAGTGTCAACCCGGCTTTGACCTAGCATGTTATGATTGGGCCCTCCTCAATTGCTATCGAACAGGCCATGGCCGGTGTGCCGCTATGTTCCATCGCTGGGGAGCCAGAGATGACCCAAAATGCCCCTGCGGCTACAGACAGACTATGACCCACCTAGTTAACCACTGCCACCTCTCCAGACTCAAAGGGGGTCTCGAAACTTTACATCAGGCTCAACCTGATGCTGTTGACTGGCTACAGAAGAAGGGCAAACGCTAGAAGAAGAAGAAGATTGTGAACAAGAAATATATTGATAGCAACATGATGTGGAAAAAACATAAAGCAAATTCCAAGGCCACTTTAAGGTCGAACAGCTGTACAAAGAGGTCGATGCACTAAGACACACCCAGTAGCAAATGCTTAGGTCTGATATATCAGGCTCACTCCTGCAACCAGGAGCAAGCATGCTGACATCCAACGTGGTAAAATAGCTCAGGTGGGCAGTGTGCTGCTTTGTCATGTGTTTGATCCAGGTTTGGCCAGGTCCCCACCATATTGGAGAAGTTCTGGCTGCTGAGGTCTCTTTCACTATGAATCTGCAGCTCTAACTAAATAGTAATTCTGGGGGCAGGTGGTGGTGCACCTGGGTAAATGCACAGGTTCCCAGGCACAAGGACCTAGGCTCATAACCCCACACCCCACCTGCAAGGGGGCAAGCTTCATGATTGGTAAAACAGATCTTCAGATGTCTCTCTCCATCTCTTCCTTCCCTCTCAATTCCTGGCTGTCTCTATCCAATAAATAAATCAGATAATATTTTTTAATATTTACTTATTCCCTTTTGTTGCCCTTGCTTTACTGTTGTACTTGTTGGATAGGACAGAGAGAAATGGAGAGAGATGGGGAAGACAAAAATGGGGAGAGAAAGACACCTGTAGACCTGCACCACCGCTTATGAAGCAACTCCCCTGAAGGTGGGGAGCCAAGGGCTCAAACTGGGATACTAATACCAGTCCTTGCACTTTGCGCCATGTGCACTTAACCCACTGCACTACTGCCCAATTCCTCCAAGATAAAATATATTTTTTGAGGGGGATGGGCCAACCATTTTATTTTGGCAAAAAACATGATTGGAAAAAAACTGCTCAGGCTGAAATGCTAATTAAAAATGGAAGCTAGGTTTTTGTGCTGTTCTGTTAAAAAGAAAAAAAAATGATAAAATAGCTACACTATCGAAATGGTTACAAGTCAACCATACCCCTCTCAACAGACAAACAGACACACCAGATAGCTGATGAAAACCATCTGTCCAGGTAGTGAGAGAGTGGGGCTTCCCCCTTCCTACAGCAGAAACTACAGAGTGGCGAGCAGGGTGAGTGAAAGATGGTGGTTGTACAGGGTGGAATCTGACAAAGGACCCAGACTCCTCTGTCCTCCCTCCACCTGCCCAAAGAACTCAGCCTGCAGAAAACCAGAGAGATAGCTGAATCCCCCACAGACCCAGTGTCCTAGGTTCCTGGAAGGGTGTTCTGGAAGCCCAGGGCCTTCCTGCCATCTCTCTTGGCTGCAGAAACTTTTCCCCAGAAAGTAACTGAGTAAACCAGTCAACTGGCCCCCCCTCCCACCTCAGAAGCCTTCCTGAAGTTTCTCTCTATCTTCAAATTAGAAAGGAAAAGAAAGAAAACAGAAGAGTAGAGAAAAGAAAAGAATAAAGAAAAGATTTCACAGCCTTTTTCTCAGGGAGATAGCTGCCTGATCTGAGGCTGGGGAGCAACCCAGATTCTATTGGGTAAGCTTTCTTCTTTTTTTTTTTCCCCTCATGGAGAAATTGACCAAGATTTCCACCATCAGGTGAACCCAGTCATGTCTATTTTTCAAGATGTCTTGATTGCATAGGACAGTTGCACCAGAGAGAGAAGAAATCAGAGCATCACATCCACACATGCAGGACCTGGGGAATCGAACCCGGAACCCCCAGCATGCGAGCCTGATCCTCTGGGCCATTTGCTCTGCCACATTCAGGAGAATGTAAAAAAGCAATTCCCCGCCAGGGAGGCCTGAGCAAAACCTCCACAAAGACCCAGTATGGAGTACAACCACCAAGCCTCTGCACTATGCAGGCCTCCAGGAGGGGGTTTTCCAAGCCAGGCAGAGGCTCAGAAACCTAGCCTGTTCCTCACAAGAGAGAGGGAGGGGATGCAGAGACCAGCAGCCGTCCCCCACACACCTGCACAATTCCCCTGGAGAAGGCATCTGGATCTGCCCCTCACTGGAAGTCAAGACCAGTCTGCTTTCTCCAAGAAGCCTGTGCCCACTTCCACTGCCAGCTCCAAGCTGCAGAGGAGGGAAACACAGAGCTGAACAGGTGAGGGGGACTTGGAGGGGGGAACCAAATCCACACACACAGCCCCCACCCCACCCAAGAGAGGCCTGGTGTTAAAGTGTCAGGGGATGGGGGGAAAGGCTGGGCGGGCCTGGCCGCTCTGTGCAGGAAGAGTGACCTCTGTAGGCCCGGGGTTGCTCCTAGCTCAGCTCCTGGTTGGCTCCTGGTCAGCTCCTGCCTGGCTCTTCCTGGATCCTAGTGCAGGCTCAGCTCCTAGTGCAGCTCCCACCCTCCACAGCCCTGGCCACCTATTGTGTGTGCAGGCAGACAACAGTCCCCCCCTCCCAGCACTGTCCCTGCACACACAAGAACCACAGGAGCCCCCTACCCACCCCACACCGGGCACGGAGCCCAGCCAGGCCCAGGCTGAGGGGAAGGGGTGAGGCTGGGGATGGGATGGGGGGCTCAGAGTGGCAACCAGCAGGTTGCAAAGTGCCAGACCCTCAGACCAGGCCAGATCCACAGCCTGGGCGCCCGGCTACGCAGGGGTTCCAGCCAGCCGACCTGGGTCACTGCTCTGAAATGCATGTCTCTTCCGAGAGAGAGAGAAACAGAGACAGAGACAGAGAAACAGAGAGAAACACAGAGAAAACATTCCAGTTCTAGAAGTGCGAGCGGACCCCCCTCCCCCCAAGCTGGTCCCGCATCCCGCGCCCCAGCCTTCACCCTAGTCTGGTTGCCCGGCTCGTCATGTTGCCCCAGGCCAAACTCGGGGTTCACTATTCCAAACAGCCGCCCCCCCAGGACCTCATCGTGGGCCAGACCGAATGGATGGACGCACATTTCGGGTGGGCGGGCGCGCAGAAAGTTCTCTGTGCCTGGCTGCACCCGAAGCCTCCGCAGGCCGGTGGGTTCCGGGGTCCCCTCCTGCCCGGGGTGCAGAGGTGTGGGGGGTTGGGGTGGCGGGGGGTGCACTGGTCAGCTTACAGCTGTGCAGGCGAGTCCTCACCCTCCGGGGGCTCAGAGCCAAGCCACCAGCACGGACACTCTGGGCGAGGCCCAGGACCTGAGGACCCTCTCTAGGCAGGGAGGAAAGGGAAGGCCGGACCCCCGGCTCTCCAGCTGGGTCCCAAAAGAACAAACACCTCATCACAGACCCATGCAAGCGTCAACCCGGCTTTGACCTAGCACGTTATGATTGGGCCCTCCTCAATCGCTATCGAACAGGCCATGGCCGGTGTGCTGCTATGTTCCATCGCTGGGGAGCCAGAGACGACCCGAAATGGCCCTGCGGCTACAGACAATGACCCATATAGTCAACGACTGCCACCTCTCCAGATTCAAAGGAGGTCTCCAAACTTTACAAAAGGCTCAACCTGACACTGTTGACTGGCTATGGAAGAAGGGCAAACGCTAGAAGAATAACTTTGCTGCCCTTTTTAGGGGATGAGTGCCCTCAAGTGGCTAAATCCCAAAACTGCAGCTAAATCAAATCTGCGTGAATCTTTTTAGAGAAGTTCCAATGAGTTTCTGACAGACAAGGGAAGTGAATGACAACATGGCCACCTGTCTGTGCTTTACCCGTGTGCCAGACACATGAGGTAAATCTAGTATATGTGATCCATTCCCTCCTTAATGTTTTAATCATCCCTTATGGCAAAGACAAACATCTGTCTCCTTTTTCTGGATTGAGTGAGGAAAAGCACTGTTCGAGCATTACATCATAGTAAGAATGTCATATTTTCCTTCAAATAGTTAAGGGAATGTAAGAAAGAAAGAAAAGTTTGAGGAACCACTCAGCCTAGTCAAGCACTCAGATGATGCAGCAAGACAGAACAGGATTCTCCCCACCTCTCCCACACAAGCAGACACAGACACAAACACACTGTCTGGTGCTCAACACCCTGATTTTTCTGACCAGTGATTCTCTCACTGATGTTAATCTGGATGTTTCTTGTCTGTGTTCAGATGGAGTGCATCCTACAGAGCTGTTTAAGACAAGAAGTCGTGGAGAGGCGGGAGGTGCACCTGGCTCAGAGCACTAGTTACAAGCTGCTGGGTTCAAGACAGGGGTCCCCCCTAAAGAAGGAAGAGCTTCACAAGCAGTTGATGCAGTGCTGCAGGAGTCTCTCCTCTCTCCCTCCATCTCATTCACTCTACTTTTTCTGTTGCTGACCAGTGAACTATGAATACAATAATAATAAAAAAGAAAGTGAGAGACTTTCATGTGTGAGGATCTCAGGTCAATTCCAGGTTCAATCCCACTGCCAAAGGCCAGAGCTAAGCAGTGCTCTTATATTTCTCATTAAGATAAATAAATTATTAAAAGAGAAAACATACCAAGAAGCTAAGGCATCTATTGTAGGCTACATCAAGTCCTCCAATGGTTCCTCGAATGTGTGTCTTTTACACTAGAGTTCAAGGACATCAAAGAATGTCCACAACTCATTTGCCAATGGATTCATTCTTTCAAAAATGGTTTTATGAAGATAACATTGCCTTTGTGTATGTACACATAGACACACACACACAAACACACACACACACACTTATGCTCCTGGAAATAGTGTGTCTGTGACAGCATCCATGTGAATATACTACTGTGATATTTAATCTGTTTAGAATTACATAATTAGATGACCACTGCATGAAATAGGGGCTAGGCTTGTAGCATTTCTATTATTTCCAATAAAAGCCTGGAAGTCTATAGTCATCTCAAACGGAAAAGATTAAAAGACTCAAAGCTGTAGGTGCAACTGGCTTTAGAGGGGCACTCTGTCAGCTGTCAGTTATGATGCTGACCTTTGACCACTGACATCACAGCCCAGGAGCGGGCCCTGGCTACAGCGGAATCTTCAGTCTTGAAGACTGAGATGAGCAGTTCACACAGTGCTGTGCCCAGCTCTCTCTTTCGTGTCAAGGAGTGAAGAGTCGAGGATGTCTGCGTCTACCAGAAAGTCTTCGAGGCTTTCAGGGTGTCTGCGCTGGCTGCCCTGCTTAAGGTAGAGTCTGTCTATTCACATACCCTGAGTGACCAGCAAAGGAGGAGGATGTTCCCAGGAGGTGCTCTGTGTGATTCCCACTGACAGGATCCTCAGGTTCAGCCCTGGTCTCATCAATAGGTACTTGTGTTCATGAGATTCCCAACTGCTGATGCCAGAGAGCAGGCTTGACTTGTTAGGATCAGAGTCCTGTGGGCTTACTCAGGGCACAGCCAAGGAATAGCTTAGTACTTCCTTGAGTTGAGAAACATTTGAATGTTTGGTTTATTCTCAACTGATCATGGGGATCTTGGCCCCCTCAACCCAAAGTGGTGACTGATTAAAGAAGATTAGAGTCAGTTTTCCAGAATCCTGTTATCTAAGTGTGTATGTTAACCTGAGACCACAATGGAATGACTTCTTCACACTCTTGGATCTATGCAATCTGACTCCTATAGGTCACACATAGATCTATCACACATAGTTTAGAATTATTTTTATGAGAGAGAGAATAAAAAAGAAGAGACAAGAAGGAAAGAGAAAAGAAAAGGGGGAGAGGAATGGGTAGGGAGTGAGGCAGAGTCACTCAGGCAAAAATTGCAAATGATACTTGGGGTTGATTATGCTCCACAACACTCTATAGACACAGTGCTGCTTTCAGGCCTTGGCCATGTGTCCCTAAGTTAGTTCTTTGAAACATTTCTCATCCTCTCTCCTTTGACCTCTTAGTGTCCCCTTACATTTTTTTATCCTTATATTGGGGGGGTCAGTTTTAATTAACTACAGTGTGGTTTGTTGAGGGTGTCTGCAGAACACTCTCACCTCCACTCAGGTCCTCACCCAGGACCAAGCACCAGGGCCCCAATACCCTTGCTCCCGCTCACTCCCTCTTAGTGTCTCCTTTCTAACAGGTCCTGAGACTCTGCTACTTTCTTGTCCCCTGACACTGAAGTGACAGATCCTGGGCCTTGTCCTTTAAGCTGCCCTCAATTACCACCATTCCTGAGTGACCACAACTCTCACAGGAGCTGTGTCTAGCTCAAGACTCCTGAATTGGGCTGCTGAGCCCTTCTGGGGAACTAGACTCCTCTGTAATGCTCTGTGAGGGCTGACATCAGCATGAGCTCCTGTGTCCCACCAGCCAGTGACAAGCTGCCCTGTGGGTCCGCTGTGTTGCAGCTCTTCTATGGAGGAGGGCAGTCTGGAAGAGAACATCCTAGTGTTGCCTTATGGCCATGTCCAGTTCATGGGCACTGGAAAATTCCAGAAGGGTCGGAGGTGGCAGAAAAGGCAATTGATCTTATATTCCAACGTGCTGCTCATCTCCAACACAAAGTATGTACCTGCCCCCTCGGGAGTTGGTGTAATGCACCAAAGTCAAAGACTCTGGGGTGGAGGAGCAGGGGGGAGTACAGGTCCTGGAAAAGGATGACAGAGGACCTAGTGGGGGTTGTATTGTTATGTGGAAAACTCTCAGGGTAAACTGAGAAATGTTATGCATGTACAAACTATTGTAGTTACTGTCAACTGTAAAACATTAATCCCCCAATAAAAAATAAAGAAACACACCCACCATCTCCTCAGGAGAAACCCAGCTGCTCCCAGATTGCAGGGATGCAAACTAACAGCGCTGTGCTCTATTTCCTCTCCAGGTACAAGAGTCACTTCAGAATCAAGTACTTGGTGCCCTTGATGGACATGTGGGTGGAACCCAACATGAGGAAAGCTGCTAGAGCCCGCACATCGCTGGTCTTTGGCTGGGCTGACTGCAGCTTCGTGGTCTCTTTTCAGTAAGACTGCAGCCAGGCCATGCCTGTCTCTTTATGACTCTCAGGGGGGGCACAGCTCCATCTGGGGCGGTCTCTTAGCCACACGTGCTCTGACCCCCACAAGGACAGCTGTGTGCTCTCCACTGTCCCAAAATGGCTCTGATTCAGGCAAACACATGTAGCTGCTAAGCCCTTTTCAGGTGGTGACCAAGGGCTTGAACCCGGGTCCTTGTGCATGGTAGCATGTGCAGTTAACCACCAGCACCACCATCTAGACCTAATGCCAATTAATCCTCCATTTAGAAGATTTCCTTGCCAACCCAGCAAACCTTCAAAGAACAGGGCCCCTCACCACCCAGTGACCAGGACAGGCTTCTTGTATCACACAGTCACACCAATAACAATCAATGATGGTGTTTACACTGGCCTGCACTCACAATATGTTTATGTGAATTTTGTGCATTTTTAATTTTTTTCTCCCCTTCTCTTGGATTTCAGATCAGTTGAGAAGATGGAGCAATGGTACAACAAGCTTTCTGAGTATGTCCTTATTTCATGTATTTGAAATCTTGAAGTTCTCAGAATGCAGAGTCCTAGCAGTCAATGCCCATCCCTACTGTCCCCCTTCTCTTCATGCTGTGATGGGAGCTAACATCACCCTGCACCATGTATTAAACGGCCCTGACATAAGGGCAGGTTTCTCCATGGGCCGATTCTCAAAGCAAATGAACCTGCCAGAGCTACAGCCCAGGGTCTGGTCTGGACTCCAGGCAGGCCTAGAGGATGGGATGTTCATCTCTGGTCTCAAAGACCTAACACCGTAGACATGTTTTCTGGGATCTGTCTCATTCTCCAGAAATATATTTGCATACTGTTTCTCTCATTACATCTTGCACATATCTTCAAAAACTTGGTATGTTGAAAAAGCATTGAAAAGTGTTGAAATGATTAGCCAAAACACAAGTTCATTTGATAACAGTCTAACAGCTCATTTCTCCTTCTCTCTTTTGGGTCACTGTGGAATCCATTAGCAAAATTTATACCGCCATTCTCGAATACCTGGATACCAACCAAGAGGAGGCAGAACACACCTGTGTGAGTGTTTCTAAGAATAGAACTCACATCCCAAGTTCCTGCTTCACACAGAAAGTGGTCTAGAGATGAGAGAAGAATTCAGCACATACAACCCAGAAAGATGTGTTTTCCTATTTACACACAGGTCTCTATGGCCACCAAAAAGGGAGCTGAGACAGGATGCAACCCTCTCTTGCATAAACAGAGTGGTTTGCATTGCTCCCTGTGGATTATCTCCTCCTCCTGGAATGGGTGACTCTACTAATTAAAGAAAAAATAACAACCTCACTTTTCTTTATGCTATTGGACCAAAAGCAAGCTAGGAGGGACCAGGCAGTGATGTACCTGGTAGAGTGCACATTACCGTGCAAAAGGACCTGGGATCAAGTCCCTGAGACCTACTTGTGGCAGGGGAGCTTCATGAGTGGTGAGGCAGTACTTCAGGTTTCTCTCTCTTTCTCTGCCCCTTTCTCCCCCCTCTGTTTCCCCTCTGTCAAAGAAAACGAAAAAAGAAAACAAAAAAAGAAGATAGTGGCAGCCAGGAGCTGTGGAGTCATGATGCAGCCACCAAGCCCAGTGGCAAAAGAAAGTTCTTTGCGTATCATTTGGTTTCTGGAATTGCAGTACAATAGCTAAGACATTTACTATGGGGAACTAAGACATTCTCTTACCCACATTTTCAGTAGTGACTGAATAATGGTTAATAAGCTTATACAACTATAGGTGTAGAGTTCCATGCTCACCCCACTCCAAAGCACTGTGTCTCCCATAAGAGATAACTCCATAGTTCTCACAAACCTTGAGATAGATTGGCACATCCATTTGGGGGGAGGGACTGGAGCTGATTATGCTTAATGAATTAAGAAGGTGAGAGCTACTAGGTGGTTTCACACATTTATGGAATATAAAGCAATGAGTCATGTGAACTTGAACGAAGTAATTATGAGTATCTTCTCCAATTTGTAAATTTACTTCTTTCATTATGTTAGAATCTTTCAGTCATGTGACCTTGGATATCTTTTCTTTCCCATCTTAAATCTTTCCCCATTTTCAGAGACGGGACTACATCTTCTTCCCTTGGAGTTTTTTTTTTTTTGATTGTTTTACTATTTTAACGATGGATAGATACAGAAAGAATTTGACAGGGGAGGTAGAGAAGGAAAGAGACAGAGTCACCTACAGCACTGCTTAACTACTCATGAAGATATCCCCCTACAGGTGGGGCCAGGACTAGAACATGAGTCCTTGTCCATGGTAATGTGTGCACTTAACTAGGTGTACTGCCTTACCTGGCCCTAAGGAAGGTTTCTTAATTTCTTTCTTTCTTTCTTTCTTTCTTTCTTTCTTTTTCCAGAGCACTGCTTTGCTCCGCTCTGGCTTCGGGTGGTCCTGGGGGTTGTACCTGGGATTTTGGAGCCTTGGGCATGACAGTTTCTTTGCATAACCATTATGCTAGGAGATCCCACTATGCTATTCTCATAAGATACCACTTATTAGACCCATGGATGATGTCTGCATGGCCCTTGGACACTGTGTGCTCTGTTTACAATTCTTTACTGCATTAGAATGCGATCATTTTTAATGACCTATCACAAACCAATTCCTCCTTAATTTCTCATCTTCATTAACAGCTTAGTATGTCAATAATAAGGCTTTCTGGCAGGGTAGTGGCACCGAATCCTGGATTCTTACACTTGGTAAGGTGTGTGCCTAACCAGCTGCAACACCGCCTAGCCCTCTCTTTTATTTTTCTTCTGCATAATTTGAACATCTGCATCATGTCAGGGTTGGCCTTCACTCTGTAGCATTGATGCCATTTTCCTGCTTCTTCATACATCAGGGAATGCTTCTCCTCTAGTGGGGGGTATATTTTTTTAAATGCATTTGATCAGATAGTTGACATTTTAAATAACAAATTACTCAACCAGGAGTTACCTATGTATGTATCCTGAGACTAGAGAGAAAGCAGGAAAAAAGTCAAATACCCTTGTCAACACACTTCTAAACATGCACTGAAAATCCAAGAATCACTAAAATCTACAGTGGCGATTCTAAACCACAGTCACCCCCAAAGGGTCAAGTAGCTTTGATACTGGACAAAGGGCGCTCCCCCCTCTCTCTGTGGGGGAACAGAGCTACTGGGAAATGTGTTCTACCACTGCTCACTCCAAAGGCTTATTATTCTTTCTCTCCTAGGAGTCTGAGGAACCTGATCAGGGGTCTGTGAGTTCCAAGATGGGAGAAACCACAGAGCCACCTGCAGGTGAGTGTCAGGGCAATCTAAGAAGAGGCTGACTGGAGTGAGACATTAACTGCAAAGGCTCAGGGAAAATGGTTTCCAGCTTAGCTTCAATACCTTCTCACAGGGAAAAGTGCAGGCAATAGGCCTCCGTGCATTCAACAGACACTGACCAACTCACTGCTCTGTAACAGACTCTGATGATAGTCCTTCTCTACTTCTCTGTGGCAGACAGGGTTGCTCTGTAGAGCTCTTTCTCATGGGGAATTCATTGCATTCCAGGCACAGGAATGTATAAGAGCATCTTCCTCTTTACTTTGTCAACTCTTTTCTTGGGCACATGCTAGGGCAGGGTCTCCTGTCAAATTCATGGACACAGAGACACAGAGACACAGCCTTCTTTGCACAGAAGGTCCAGGAGAAGGCCCATGTGTCATCTTCTACAGTGAGGTGAGTCTCTTTATGGTCAGCCTGGACCTAGATTCAGATTTCTCTACATGTAGGTGGCAAACATCTGCATGAACATGAAGTGGGCCAAATGCCAGCCACTGAGGGGCTTCCACTAGAAGGAGATGATTCCCGCAGCCTTGCATGTGGAGACCAGCTGGGTGCCTGTATATGCTAGGTGCCAGGTCATATCTCCTTCTGAAACAAGCTCATGACATTGAAAATCAATCCAAAGGAGGGGGTGGGGGCAGGATTGGCAGGGACCCAGTAGCCCCACAGAAAACCATGCACATCTCCAAGGAAGACATAGCTCCCTTGCCATGCTCTGGCTACATCCCATGGTCACGATGGGCTCATCATGACCACTTCAGCCTGAACCTATGCTTGGATTTCTCTCCGTACTAAGGTGAATATCACCATGAAAATGGAATGGGTCCACTGCCGGTGACTCAGGACCAGTCTCAGGAACAGGAAATCTCTGGCTTGGCTTCCAGCCACCAGGAGTCCTTCCTTTTGGAGCAGCTATTTGAGGACACCCCAGGTTAGTTCCTCCTCAAGCCCAGACCCCAGGACAGGGCCAGCAGAGGAGAGGGAAATTGAACACTTTGCTGCCAGTGCCACCTCTGTAACCATTTGTCCCCTCCTGAAAACAAGCTCATGACACTGAAAACCAGCCTCACTGGAGAAATGGGATCAGAATATACACCAGAACTAATAGTGACCCAGCATGATAACTTCTACTTCCAAGTTTCTAGAAACCTCTTAAGTTCTCCAATAAAAAGCCATGGCCAGTTATATACACCTTCAAATTCAATCAAAAGTAGGGAGTCCAGGTCTCCTTTCTCAAATCCTCAAAGATTTTCCTGCTGATATGCAGGAATCATCTCCTACACTTATAACTGGGTTTGTTTTCTCCGACTGTCCCTCTACAAAGATTTCAGTTAGAAATGGAAGTTCGACCCCTTGGTTCTCCATGTCCTTCATCCTCTCACTGCATGTGCTCTGCTCCCTATGGCCCCTCCTTTATCCACTGCTAATCCCACTGCTATGTTCACAGGTCTCCAGACTGGGGGTGACTCTACTTTTACCTTGGGCAGCTCTGTAGACAGAGGCCACCACAAGAGCATCTTGGTGGCTGTGGACCAGAGGGATGACACTGTCAGCAACCTCCATGATGTGGAAAGCATCAGGCAGAGCTCCGTGTTCAATCGTCTGCACGGGGGCCCCTCATGGCCACCTTTGCTGGACCTCACTGCCTCTGAGCTCAGAATTAAATACCTGATGGGTTGTGGGGACAGGGCCACCCATAAGGTGTCACTCTACAACTATGCCCTGAACCACCCCATCATCCCTGTGAACCTGGCAGTGGAGGACATCATGGACTGTGCCACTCTGCTCCACCAGAAGGAGAAGGCCACCAGCACTCAGTTCTCCTGCATCATGGCCATGCTGTGCACCAGCAACCACACAGAGAGTAACAAGGAAGACACGGAGGAGTGAGGCCCTCCATCCTGGTCCCCTGTTCCTGCTAGAGGTATGTGCCTCCTTCCTGACTGATGCCAGTGGTACAAAGGTGACCAGGCTCCTGGACACACCTCATCTACACCATGAGTCTGGATGAGCCTAGGCCATGTGAGATTAATTTGAGCAACCAGTCTGTGTGAGACACAAGGTGTTCTGGCTGATTAAAACAGGGCAAGAGAATCACATCCCAACAATGGCAGGACTTTACTCATTCTCTTGGTGGCAGCACAGTCTGAGAGGAGGCTGCAGAATTTTGCTGTATAGAGAGGAAAGGTTTCTACTATATGCTGACTAGGTTTTAATATATTTAACTTTTGATATTAATTCAATTTACCTAATGGCTAGAGACAGTAATTAAGGTGGGAGGGAGAGACATATGGGGAGAGAAGGAGAGACACCTACAGTGTTGCTTTCCAGCTTCTGAAGCTTCCCCCCCTGCAGGTGGGGATAGGGGCAAGAACCCAGGTCCATGCTCACTGTGGCATGTGTGCTCACCAGGTGGGCACCACTTAGCCCTTTCATGAATTTATCTCCAAGGAGACATTCTCCCTTTGACTTATTTCTTCAGGAATCAAGAGGAAGTTAGTATATGAGAATATGTTTTGACTAAGACAGCTCTCTGTTTTTCATTTCAGGCATGACAAGAATACAACCTCCTAATTCCAAGCCAGGAGAGTGAAACCTACAAAAAGGAGCAGTGATGGACCAACTCACACCTCTCTGAGCAGGATCCAGAGAGCCCCCTAGCAACACCCTGCTCAGCTGAAGGGCTAGGGCTCCTCTCAACACCTTGCTGGGGGCTCCCCTGGCAAATCTGCAGTCAGTGAGGCCACCTGGGTGTCTGCTGGAATGCCAACAGACAGCTTCCCCTTTCTAGAACTGACCCTTTCTTTTCCCTGTTACTTTATAATATCCAATTGAGAACAATTATTCTCTTAATCCTTTACAGGATTTTGAGTTAGTTCTCAGTCCTGCCATCTATGTGAAAACTTCCTGGTGGAAGACATGAAGCCCTCTGACTAACACAGTTCTTTTAAACTTTTTTATCTAGTGTGGTCACAGTAAAAAAAAATGTCAACTTTCTACATCCAGCTCATTTCATTTGAGGCATCTTCCTTGATCCCTTCTTACATCCTGCTTTGAAGGTCTTTTCACAGAAATCTCTCTCTTATTCCTTTCACTGTATGTATGTAGTTATAGAGTCTTTTGCTGTATTTTCTTCTTATTTGTACTGCAATAATAAATATCACTTCCTGACTCTGTGCCTTATACAACCACTCTCTTTGCACAGGGCTCATACGAAACCTTGGTGGACTCCTCTGGGCAGCTCTGCATTAGCTGAGGTCCCATTGTGTTTGCAGACAGCTAACAGATCAACTGGATCTATTTTCTGTGTGTTGCCTGTTCCCCAAGCTTCCACAGGGTGGCACCTAGATTCTTCAGTGCTGGGAGAAGGGCTCCCATACCACAGCCAGACAGCCACTGAGGTCTCTGCCTGCTTCCCATTTGTCCATGTTCCATGGGCCAGAGCAAGGACATGGCTGAGTCTGCAGTCAGCCCAGGAGGAGACAGTAGCAGAGACTAAAGATGGCGCACTTCAGACTTCTGGATGGCTGTTACTGTGATCAGCACATTTCACTGCAAAGTTCAAGGTGACACCTCTACTGCCATAGGCCCTCAGCTACTAGCCTTTTACTCCTTAGCCCAGCACTTCCCAGACAGTAGCCAAGTGTGGGAACAAATGGTCATGGAATAGCCACTCATTATGCTGACACTGGCCTCTTTGCACCACATGCAGGTCAGAAGGTCACAGGTCAAAACTGGCTTCCTGGGGAAATGAAGGTCACTGTTCAACCTGACTGCCCTTTCTCTTTTTTGGAAAACTTAGTACTACACTAAGAACTTTAGAAAACATAACACCCGGGATTCGGGCTGTAGCTCAGCAGGTTAAGTGCAGGTGGCACAAAGCACAAGGACTGGCATAAGGATCCCGGTTCGAGCCCTGGCTCCCCACCTGCAGGGGAGTCGCTTCACAGGTGGTGAAGCAGGTCTGCAAGTGTCTATCTTTCTCTCCCCCTCTCTGTCTTCCCCTCCTCTCTCCATTTCTCTCTGTCCTATCCAACAACTATGACATCAATAACTACAACAATAAAACAACAAGGGCAACAAAAGGGAATGAATAAATAAATATAAAATAAAACTAAAAATTAAAAAAAATTAAAAAAAGAAAAATATAACACCCAATGTCCTTTCAAAGAGAAGTGACATTTTTAAACAAGCAAGTTCACATTTTCCAAAATTAAAAGCACAAACTTTCTAAAATATCAGAGTATGCTTTTGTCAAAATTAAAAAAATGAAAACCTGTGTACACTACTACTACACCTGAAAATTATAAAAGTTTAAGATCAGGAGTTGGGCAGTAGCACAGCTGGTAAAGCACAGGTGGCACAAAGCAGGAGGACCTGGGTAAGGATCCCGGTTAGAGCTGCCAGCTCCCTACCTGCAGGGGAGTCGATTCACAAGTGGTGAAGCAGGTCTGCAGGTGTCTATCTTTCCCTTCCCGTCTCTGTCTTCCCCTTGTCTCTCCATTTTTCTCTATCCTATTCGACAAGATCAACAACAATAATAACTAAAACAACTAAACAAGGGCAATAACGGGAATAAATAAATTTTAAAAAGTTTTCACTCTCTGAAAGGCAATAAAAAAAGATAGATACAACAAGTTGGGCAGTAGCGCAACGGGTAATGGGCATGTGGCGTGAAATGCAAGGACTGCCATAAGGATCCCGTTTCTAGACCCCAGCTACCCACCTGCAGGTGAGTCATTTCACAGGTGGTGAAGCAAGTCTTCAGGTGTCTATCTTTCTCTCC
The DNA here is from genome assembly GCF_950295315.1 of Erinaceus europaeus. Classification (NCBI taxonomy): domain Eukaryota; kingdom Metazoa; phylum Chordata; class Mammalia; order Eulipotyphla; family Erinaceidae; genus Erinaceus; species Erinaceus europaeus. Next base: position 170,056,538 of record NC_080163.1, read on the forward strand.
CCCTCTCTGTCTTCCCCTCATCTCTCCTTTTCTCTCTATGCTATCTAATAATGATGACAACAATAAATACAACAACAATAAAAGCAGTAAGAGCAACAAAAGGGAAATAAATATATAAATAAAATTTTTTAAATGCACCATAAAAATCTTTTTTAAAGAAAAATGGAAACAATTATTTCAGTCAGTTCCAAATCACTGAGCACGGGAGTTTTCTTTTATATTTTTCAATAGTGACCCACTTTTTTAAAGCTAATTATAAATACAATCAACATTATAGTTTCTTTTGCACCTCCCTAATAACAAGTGTAATATTTTTATGTATTTATTGACTACCTGTACTTTTTCTGTACCCTATTCATAATATTTGAAAAACTCTAAAGGCCCATGTGTCATTTTATTCTTGATGTTTCATTGTTGTTGCTATGCTATGGCTTCTGCTCATTAGCTATAGGACTCTATCATCATTATCAGCTGTCTTCATTTAATTTGATTTATTTTATTCATATATAATAAATATATCATTTATGTTATTTTTATTATTGGCTACAGGACTCTAAGATCATCATCAGCTGTCTTTATTTTATTTATTCATTTTGAATGTATGTAGAGACAAAGATGAAGAACCGAGATGCGGAACTGTTCTACTATTTCTAAAACTTTCCCCCATCCCCACCTAGCGAGTGGGGACTGGAGCTGGAACCCAGTCACCAACATGGCAACTTAAGTGCTCTACTGGGTGACACACAAAATGCCCACTTTTCTCAATTTTTAAGAACTTCCCATAGTCTTGAATACTCAGATGGTCTCCAGGCATGTCACTCATCTAACTTCCTTATCTTCCACTGTCCCTGCTGGGGAGCCAGCATAATGGTTTTATATGTCAAAGGCTTCCATGCCTGAGGCTCTGAAGTTCCAGGATCAATTTTCACCTCCACCATAACCCGGAGCTGAGCAGTGCTCTGATCTTTCTCTTTTTGCATCTCTCTCATTAAAAATATAAAAACTTAAGAGTCAGGTGTTAGCGCATCGGGTTAAGTGCACATGACGCAAAGCACAAGGACAGGCATCAGGATCCCGGTTCGAGCCCCAGGCTCCCCACCTGCAGGGGGTTTGCTTCACAGGCTGCGAAGCAGGTCTGCAGGTGTCTATCTTTCTCTCCCCCCTCTGTCTTCCCCTCCTCTCTCCATTTCTCTCTGTTCTTTCCAACAAGGACTACAACAGTAATAACTACAGCAATAAAACCACAAGGGCAACAAAAGGGAATGAATAAATATTAATAAAAAACTTTAAAAAATATATATATATATATTTTAGGGTCCAGGCAGTGACACATCTGGTTGAGCCCACATGTTCCAGTGAACAGTCACCCAGGTTGAGGCCTCTGATCTCCAACTGAGGTGGAGAAAGCTTCGAGACTGGTGAAGCATGCCTGCTGGTGCCTCTCTGTCTCTCGCCTTCTCCACCTCCCCCTCCATTCTACATTTCTCTCTGCCCTTTCCAACAATAATAGTCTGTTAAAAACATATATCTGTACTTTAATTTCTAATATTTAATTGTATGCCAAGACATATGCACAGCTATGTTTATATAGCTACATAGTTGGTAAATCAAAATATGCAAGCAACCTAAACACAAACAACTAGGTAACCATATTAGAATGGGGCATGGCTGGTGATGCACACAGCTGGGACTGCTCTTATCATACACAGGGACCTGGGTTTGAGTCCCTGCTTCCCACCAGCAGGAAGGATGTTTAATGAGTGGTGAAGTAGGTTTAGAAGTCCCTCTCTCTCTTTTTTCATTTTTACTTAATTCCCCCTGTCAGGGTAATTGCTTCGGCTCAGTGCCTATGCTACAAATCCACTGCTCCTGGAGGGTACTTTTTCCTTTTGTTGCCCTTGTTGTGTATCTTTGTTGTAGTTATTATTGATTTTTATTTCTGTCATTGTTGTTGGACAGGACAGAGAGAAATTGAGAGGAGGGGAATACAGAGGGGGGAGAGAAAGATATGATTAGTGAAGTAAATGAATAAATCAATCAACAGATTTTTCCTTTTCCTTTTTTTTTGCCTCCAGGGTTATTTATTGCTGGGGCTCAATAAGAATCCACTTTTCCTGGTGGCCTATTTTTTCATTTTATTGGATAATACAGAAATTAAGAGGTGAGAGGGATGGAGAATGATGGACACACTAGCAGACCTACTTAGACTTTTGTGAAGTGACCCCCCTGAAGGTAGGGAGTGGGGTTTGAAACTTGAACCTTGTATTGGTCCTTGTTCTCAGTACTATGTATGCTTAACCAGGTACACCGCCAGCCCATTCAATATACATATTTAAAAATATTTTATTATCTTTATATATTTATTTATGGGATAGAGACAGCCAAAATTGAGAGAGAAGGGGGTGATAGGGAGGGAGACACCTTCAGCACAGCTTCACCACTCATGAAGCTTTCCCCCTACAGGTGGGGACCAGGGGCTTGAACCTGTGTCCTTTAGCATTGTAACATGTGCTCTCAACTAGGTGCACCACCACCCAGCCTCTCTCTCAAAACATTTTTTTTCAAGACAGCACTTCTTTGTGAAAAAAAAATAGATAGGAGACTTCACCTCTCTGGCTAACACCATCAAGCGTGGTTAGAGGTGCAGAGGTGCAGGTCTGAGGCTTGTTTTTTTTCCCTGAGAACATGTAGCTGAAAACATGGAAAATGGGATGAAAAAGACACTGGGAACAGGTGAGTTTGGGACAGGGGTATTGATGCCTTTACATTGTGCAATGCCTGGTTTCTACTTTCATTATTTTAATAAATCATTTCACCTAAAACAAATTACACTGTGATGACAAAACAAACAGAAAGACCCAGCAACTATATTGTTCCCCAGATGTACAAATTATTATATTATTGACAACAACAACAACAATAAAACAACCGTAAACTAGGTGTTCATAAAGTAAGACTCATCCTGCTAAAAGGTATTTTATGCAATTTTCATTCTTGGTGCAAAATCTTTCTTCTTAAGATAGAGACAAAAAACAGAGGGGCAAACAGACAAATAGACATGGAGAGAGAGAGCCAAAGCTTTTTTCATCGTGGAGGGTCTGGGCTTGAAGCTTTGTCATAAAAAAGCAATGAAGTGCACTAAGACAGCTTTTTGCCCTTCCTCTGATGCAAAATCTTATCAAATCATTTTTTTCTTTAGTAGGCATATTAGAAGCATAACATGTAAGCATGGGGGAATAGGAAGCTGGAGAATTACAAAAAAAAATTTAGCTCTGACCATCAACATCCAGTCAGTATGTGGGAAGTAAGTCAGGGTGGAGTGAGGTTAGAGCCACAATCTAGCTGAGTCAAGGACACTTCATCCCAGGCTGTGCTCAGAGTCCCTTTCACCCTCTCCCAATAGTCCCTGTGCATTGGAATCCCCAGTATAGGTATGGATTGACAGGCCTGGCAGTGCATCTGCTCCCGGGGTTGCCAGGATACTGGACACACCCTGGGGTGGGGAAGGCCTCCTCCCAGGTCCTAAAGACCCTGCTCAAATGAGTGAACAATGCACCTACAGAGAAGCTCATGCAGGACAGGCTCTGGGCACTCAGCATAGGAGCCACTGTCACCACACACAGGTGGGGACCTCCAGCCGGTGGGCAACAGGAGATAATGCAAACAATATTCTTCATAAGAATGCAGCTGTCTCTAGGAAGAGCCAGCTTGTTGGGGACCCTGAAACTATAATGTCTCATCACTTATGTGACCCATTTCTCTCGTACTGGTAACTATTTATTAAAACTAGTTATGATACAAATTCTTTGTCATCTTTGTAGTTCTGTTTCCAGCGTTCACAGTGTTTTGGACACATCAGGGTAAACTCAGACAGTGGTCAACAGGGCCCTTTAGGTTAAAAATAAGCCTGTCTTATTTGATACCCCTGAATTATGCCTACATCCTTGGCATAATGTCAGAATTTGAAAAGTAAACAGAGAATCTGATATAGTCACTAAAATGGAGATAACAAGTCTGATATAGAACAGTTAAAGACGAGGAGAGAGACCATTCTACTGTGTATGCCCTTAAGATGTTTATACTTGACATAGCTACATGTATACACAGCCAATATATAACGAAAAGAGCTGCCAGTGCAGAACACATACAGGGCAGACTCTTTTTTTTTTTTTGTCTCCAGGGTTATTGCTGGGTTCAGTGCCTACACTATGAATCCACTGCTCCTGAAGGCTATTTTTTCCTTTTGGTGCCATTGTTGTTAGTGCTGCCATTGTTGTTGGCTAGGAAAGAGAGAAATGGAGAGAGGAGGGGAAGACAGAGACAGGGAGAGAAACATAGATACCTGCAGACCTGCTGCACCGCCTGTGAAGTGACCCCCTGCAGGTGGGGAGCTGGGGGCTAGAACCAGGATCTTCACTCAGTCCTTGAGCTTTGCACGACATGCGCTTAAACAGGGCAGAATCTTGTAAGTCGTACACCATGTGCATGCCAATCTTCATTATAGAGCTCAGGCCCCTGGCAACTGGTCCTTAAACCCAACACTATTCTACAATACCAGTTACTATTGAGGGCATAGGAATAATTAGAACAATGTGAACAAAAAAACTGGAATACGGTGCAGTGGAATAAGTGCTAGACTCTTGAGAATGAAGTCCTAAATTCAATCCCCAGCACTGCATATACAAAACGATGCTCCAGTTCTCTCTCTTCCTCATATTAACAAATAAGTAAATTTTGGGGACTGGGCTGTGGTGCACCAGGTTATGCACATATATAACCATGTGCAAGGTTCTGGGTTCAAAGCCCTGCTCTACACCTACAAGAGGGACACTTCCCAAGCAGTGAACCAGGTCTTTCTTCCTTTTTCTCTCCATCTTTCTCAATTTCTCTTTCCTATTCAATCAAATAGAAAGAAAGAAAAGTAAATCTAACAAAACAATGTGTCTAAATGGTCCTGCTAAATTATTGCTAGCCAATTAAATTTTTATACTTATTTATTTTCCCTTTTCTTGCCCTTGTTTCTGACTGTTGTTCTAGTTATTATTGTTGTCGCAATTGATGTCGGCTTTGTTATATAGGACAGAGAGAAATGGAGAAAGGAGGGGGAAGACAGAGAGAGGGAGAGAAAGATAGACACCTGCAGACCTGCTTCACCGGCTATTAAGCAACCCCCTGCAGGTGGGGATCCAGGTGCTCCAACCAGGAACCTTACACTGGTCCTTGTGCTTTGCGCCATGTGTGCTTAACCTGATGTGCTACCATCAGGCCCTGAAATTTGATTCCTTAATAAATCAAAGATACAGTAAGCACATTCAGTAATATTACCTTAATATCTTGGACTTCATATCCTACCCTGTGGTCAGTGACACTATTCTGGGTGAAATTGTAGGTCTGAATTCTTTCTGACTGGGTTCTTGTTCCAACCTGTGCAGACATAGAAAGGAATTCACATTTTAACATAATTACTATCTTTACTACAATGGAAAAGGCACCCGCAAATTCTTTTCTAAGGATTTCTACTTCTGAAGGTCAGGCACATACATTGACAAAGAGCAAGAGTGGCAGGAATTTAATTGTTTAAGACTCTTGTTATCTCAGGTTTACTTATGGAGTAAGAGTGTTTCTTTTTTTTTTCTTCCTACACTACAAATCCACTGCTCCTGGAGGCCATGCCCCTCCCACGCCTTTTGTTGTTCTTTTTGTTTATCATTGTTGCTGGAATAGGACAGAGAAATTGAGGGTGGGGGGGAGACAAGGAGTAGGAGAGAAAGACAGACACCTGCAGACCTGCTTCACCACTTGTGAAGTCACATCCCTGCGGGTCGGGAGCTCAAACTGGGATCCCAACCCCTATCCTTGAGCTTTGTGCCATGTGCGCTTAACCCGCTCGCTGCACTACCACCCAGCCCCCAATAGTGCTTCTTCAGTAGTTCCAATTCCAATCAAAGCCAAATTATCAGTGGTCTGGGAGGAAGAGGCAGAGTGGATAAAGTACAGGATTCTCAGGCATGAGGTCCCAAGTTCAATCCCCAGTGCCACATATACCAGAGTAACGTGCTAATCCTCCCTGCTACTCTCTCTCTCATTAATGAATAAATAAGATCTTTAGGACAAAAGAAAAGAAAAATATCTCTGAAGATGGGTAGGTTGCACCATGGAAGAAATTAGAGCTTCTAAATTTTAGGTCCTGAGTCCAATCCCAAACATGCATATGCTAGAGTGCTGCTTCTGAGCCTCTCAACCCCCTTCTGTAATTCATGAAATTAAAATAATTAAAAAACTATATTTTACCCTCATCAGTCCGTTCTCCAGCAATTTTACTAATGTGTTAACTCAAATTTCTTCCTCAAGCTATTTCTATTCAGGATTTGTATCATAACTGTCTAAAGAGAAAATTGGTTTAAAGGTCATTTTTATGAAATTTTTTATGGAAATTAAGATACTTTCAAGTTTTAAAATAAAACATATTATTACAAAAATTTATTACAACTCCCTGTGGGTTCAGAAATAAATAGCTCTGCCAAAACCATACTGCAAAGTACAAGGACCAGCGGAAGGATCCTGGTTCTGGCCCCAGCTCCCTGGACCTGCAGGAAAGGTACTTCACAAGCAGTGAAGCAGGTCTGCAGGTATCTGTCTTTCTCTCCCCCCTCTGTCTTCCCCTGCTATCTCCATTTCTCTCTGTCCTATCCAACAACAACAACATCAATAACTACAACAATGTTAAACAAGGGCAACTAAAAAGGGAAAATAAATTAATTCATTTAAAAACACCATACTGTAATATTTTCTACTGAGAGAGTCTAAGGTCGAGGGTCAGGAAAGGGTTTTTCCCCCACTTCATTTTTCTCTATTTCCTAGATTTTGAATTACATATATATGTAGTTTTATTCAAATGTATAAGTTCTACTAAAGTGTATGTATCATTTAAATAAGCAAAGTATGTATACTCTTGCTCTCTTCGGATTGTATAAATCTTTTGCCTCTTAAGTAAGCAAAGTATCATAATATTTTAAATTATAAAAAATAAAGGCTGCCGCTGTCTGGGAGGTTGTGCAGTGGATAAAGCTTTGGGGTTCTTATGTGTGAGGTCTCAAGATTGATCTCCAGCATCAGATGTGTCAGAGTGATGCTATGGTTCTCCTTCTTCCTCTCCCCTAACTTTATCACTAATAAATAAATCTTTAAAAACAAAAGTAAAACCTGAATTGGGGTTGAAAGATAATTTTGGGGTTGGAAGGCCAAAACAGCCATGTTTTTGAGTTATTTGCAGTAAAACTTGTAGCATTTTAGGAAAAGTGGGCTGCATAACAGTAAGCATTATAATAACTGTCACAAGTCACTTTGATTTAGATATCTTAGTTTTCCCTACTTTTGGCCGTTCCACTTTCCTACCCTTGTTTTAGCCTGCAGTAGTGTAAATGAGTGCAAATGATATATTAATCCCTTGCCTGAGATGGTCTCAGATTGCAGAGGAGCATCAGTAGGTAGACTTGAAGCTAGGAATTTGGATTTCCAAACCATTAATTCTTAGCAAACCCCTTCTGGCACAGACACAGAGAGCCTAAACATTCAAGTTATTTCTTATTCACAGCGGAGTATATTTTCTCTATGTCCTGAGATATTTTTACTTGGTCAAGAATAATGAAAAAACATTTTTAATATAAAGAAACCTTTTTAAAAGTTTTTTTTTTCTTTTTGCTTGGTAAGAGAGAAACAGAGATGGAAAGGGGAGATAGAGTGGAAAAAGAAAGTAAGACACATTAAGATAGTGTTTCACTGCCTGTGAAGCTTCCGCCTGCAAGTGGGGATCAGGGGCTTGAACCTTGGTCTTCTCACACTATACAACATGTGCCTCACAAAGTGACCTTTAAAAAAAGATGTATATATTGATGTATTTTAGTACACCAGAGTTTCATACTTACATAATTCTACTGTAGCCAACAGTTATTTTCTCCTTTTAAATTTAAAATGAAAAAATGGGGTCCAGGAGGTGGTGTAAGCAGTGGAGTGCACATGTAACAATGCACAAGGACTAAGGTTCAAGCCCAAGATCCAACCAGCTGAGGAGAAGCTTCACAAGTGGTAAGGCAGCGCTGCAGGTGTCTCTCTGTGTCTCCCCCTCTACATCTTCTTTTCCCTCTCAATTTCTATCCAGGAAATAATTAATGAATAAAATATACAGGGGGCCAGCAGTGGTGCATCTGGTTAAGCACACAAATTTCAGTGCATAAGGAACCAGGTTCAAGACCTTGGTCCCCAGCTGCAGGGGGTAGGGGAAGCTTCACAAGTGGTAAAGCAAGGCTGTAGGTGTTTCTCTGTCTCTCTCCTGTTCTATCTCCCCCTACCCTCCCTATTTCTCTGTCTCTGTCCAATAATAAATAAATATATTAATATATATAAAAGAAATTTGACTTTAAAAATGAAATAGAAAAAGGGGGATAAAGAGCATGTGAGAAACATCACAGTACCTGCCATCATGCCTGGTGCTCCCATGTTGTGTTAGGGCTCAACACCAAGTCTGCAAGCATGGTGATGTGATGTGCACTCTACTGGGGGAGCAAGCTCTGGACCCCTTCGTTTATTTATTTTTATGGATAGAGCACTACTCAGAACTTCTGTATGCTGGGGATCAATCTTGGGGCCTTATGCATGTGCAGCTTATTTACCAATAAGCTACCTCTCAGTTCAATGCTTAGAATTTTGAGATAAAGACCTAAGCACAGATCTACTATCCACTGAACTTGGCTTGCTGTGTCTGTGTTACTGTTCAGTGGTGCCAGGAATCAAGCCCAGGGACTCCCATATGTAAGGCATGTGCAGAGTGACTCTTCGAACAGTTGTTAAGTGATTCTAATAAATAAATCTTATCTGCAGTGTCCTGAGAGGTGGTGCAGTGAATAAGACATTAGACTCTCAAGCATGAAATGCTGAGTTTAATCTCTGGCATTCCATAGGTCACAGTGATGCTCTGGTTCTTCCCTCACACCTTCTCATTAATAAATCTTTTTTTTTTCCTTTCCATTTTGTTGCACTTGTTGTTTTATCATTATTATGGTTATTATTATTGTTATTGATGTCATTGTGGATAGGACAGACAGAAATTGAGAGAGGAGGGGAAGATAGAGGGTGAGAGAAAGATAAGACATCTGCAAACCTGATTCACCACTTATGAAGAGACAACCTGCAGGTGGGGAGCCAGGAACTCAATCCAGGTTCCTTGCACCAGTCCTTGTGATTTGCATCACCTGCACTCAACCTCCTGCACTACCACCTGACCCCCACCTTTCTTTTTTTCTTTTATTTATTTTATTTTATTTTATTTCTTTTATTTTTATTTATTATTTCTTTTATTTACCTGCATTCTTCTGGTATTTTGCTGTCGACACGACTTCCTCTATAATCTTCTGGTAAAGCCTATCTCGAAGCACATGCAGAGCGATTTCTTTGTTTTTTTATCTGGGAGCGTCCTTGCTGGCATTCAACTACAAGCCCTGGAAAATTACCAAGACCAAAGACAGATGGGAGTTCCCACAAGGCAAACTAAAACAGAACCAAGATATTTAAGACAAGCAAACATGAATCAGGAAATTACTACAAAAGGTTAAGAACATTTTAGATTTAACAGGCTTTAGAAATGATACCTAAGGGAGCCAGAAGGTAGCACAGTGGGCTAAGCCCACATGGCACAAAGAGCAAGGACCGTTTAGGATCCTGGTTCAAGCCCCCTGCTCCCCACCTGCAGTGGAGTCACTTCACAGGTAGTAAAGCAGGTCTGCAGGTGTCTCTCTGTCTCTATTCCTCTCTATCTCCCCCTTCTCTCTCAATTTCTCTTTGTCGCTATCCAATAACAACAAAAAGAAAGAAAGAAAGAAAGAAAAGAAATGATACATAGATTGCTATATGGAAAACTGGGAATTGTTATGCAAATACAAACTATTGTATTTAATGTGGAATGTAAAACATTAATTCCCCAATAAAGAAATTAAAACGAAAAAGAGAGAAATAAGGAAGAAATGATACCTAGCTTAAGATGTAATAACTGTTGACTCACCTGTAAAGAAGGAAGCTTCACAGGCGGTTAAGCAGTGCTGTTGGTGTCTTTCTCTCTACCTCCCCCTACGATCTCAGTTTCTCTGTCTTTATTCAATAAACAAGTAAAGTAAAATAAATCTTGAAAAAATACTTGTAAATGGTTGCTCTGATGCTGATATCTTGAGGTGTTTCCTATATGAAGGCTGAATGTAGCAACACCTATTGATGAGGATGATTCTTTCTCCAAGTTCTGCCTCCCAATCCCACCCTAGCACATTCATTTACTTTCAAAGATCAACATACAGCAGGGTATTGTGACCCAAATGTAGATACACACGTTGTCTGTCTCAAGGAGAACTAAGTCAGCTTGACCCACTTCAATCATCAATACAGAGATCTTGAAAATAACATGTTTATATAGAGAGACCAATGCAAAGAAGCTACCCAGTGTCTTAAAAAAATTATAGTGACTGTTCTTTCCTTTGCCTTGGTTCTAAATTTGTTGAATTTGGATTTTAAATGGGCCTGGCCTACTGTTGAGTCCAGTTACCCGCCTAAATCTAGGTGCAGGTTGTCTGTTTCTTAAAAAGAAAACAGCATAGCATGTGGCTGGGGGTCTGATCCTGCACACTGCAAGTGAAAATACAGGCAGGCAATGGGCGGGACTCCGTGCATAGAGGAGCAGTGCTTTGCATGTCTCCCTCTCTTAAAGGATACAGAATAGAGACTGGCAGGGAGGCCTCTCAGCTGTCCCATGCAGGTGCAAGGTTCTGGGTGGGATTGACCCCCAGGCACAATATTTGAGAAAAATTTTTTAAAAGACTTTGTATTATTGAAAATATGTACAGTTAAGAGAACAATATTACCATGATTTTATTCAAAAAAGCCAATCTGCAGTCCTGGAGGCTGGCAGAGTGGTTGGAGTTTTGGACTCAAGCATGAGGTCCTGAATTCTACCTCCAGCATCACATGTTCCAGACTGATGCTATAGTGTTTTTCCTCTCCCTCCCTCTCTCTCTCTCCTCCCTTTCTTCCTCACTGATTAATAAAACTTTTAAAAGAGCTTCAGCATATGTAGAACCAGAGTACAGACAGACCTGGGATCCCACACATACAAATCCAGATCTCTTGCCACTGAACCGCCTCCCAGGTTGCATTAACTGGCTCTTTAAAAGATTATAATTATTTATATGTGTGTACATATATTTTATAATCCTTTTTTTGAAAAAATATGGTATGCCTCATGAATCTGTGTGTAATCCTTGAGCAGGGGCCATGCTAATCTTCTATGTATCATGCCAATTTTAGTATATGTACTACGGAAGCTAGGACTATATTATAATCTCATTTAAAAAGTGTTAAGGGATGGAGACAGTTGGAGTCAGGCAGTGGCACAGCGGGTTAAGCGCACATGGCGCAAAGCTCATGGACCAGAGGAAAGATCGCGGTTCTAGCCCCTAGCTCCCCACCTGCCTGGGAGTCCCTTCACAGGTGGTGAAGCAGGTCTGCAGGTGTCTGTCTTTCTCTCCCCCTCTATGTCTTCCCCTCTTCTCTCCATTTCTCTCTGTCCTATCCAACAACAACGACATTAATCACCACACAATGTTAAGCAACAAGGGCAACAAAATGGAAAAATAAATGAAAATAAAAAAGAGTTGAAAAGAATAGACAAGAAAAAAAAAGAAAGGGAGACAATGAGACCTTGGTGACAACAACAACAACAAAAATAAAATAACCTATTTATACTTTAGAATTGCAGAATGGCTAGGGCAGTGGCTCTGTACGAATTAAGTCCTGAATTCAATCCCCAGATTTGCATGTGCCATAGTCATGCTCTGCTTCTCTTTTTTGTATTAATAAATAACATTTTTCCTTTTTTTAATTTCCTTTTTTTATAAAAAAACCACGGTTCCTGCCCGGTTCCTACCCAGCTCCAAGATCAGCTGCTGCCTGGCTCTGTGGGGCTCCTAGTGCAGCTCCCACCTGCCAGCATCCTGGCTGCCCCATTGTGTGAGTAGGAAGACTGCAGTCTCCCCAGGACTGTCCCCACAGACACAAGAACCCCAGGCGACCCCTGCCCACCCCCCACCACACACGGAGCCCTGCCAGGCCCAGGCCACCGGGACGAGGGGGGTTGGGGGTGGGTGTTGGCAGTGCCCTCCAGGACCAGCAGGTTGCAAAGTGCCAGACCTTCAGCCCAGACCCAATCCACAGCCCGGGCCCAGGGCTCAACAAGGGTTGGAGCCAGCTGGCTTGGGGCACCCCTCTGAAATGCATGTCTCTTCTGAGAGAGACAGAGGCAGAGAAAACACTCCAGTTCTAGTAGTGCGAGGAGACCCCCAACCTGGACCCGCACCCCGTGCCCCAGCCTTCTTCACCCTAATTTGGGAGCTTGGCTTGCCATGTTTCCCCAGACCAAACTCGAAGTTCAGGATTCCAAACAGCCGTCCCCCGAGGACCTCGTTGTGGGCCACACCGAGAGGAAGGACAGTGGGTGCACATTTCGGGTGGGCGGACACACAGAAAGTTTTCTGGGCCTGGCTGCTCCTGAAGCCAGATCGGTGGGTTCCGGGGTCCCCTCCTGCCAGGGAATTTGGGGTGGGTGGGAGGCGCACTGCCTGGACTCCAGCTGCACTGGTGGGTCCTCACCCTCGGGGCACTTGGAGCCACCAGCACTTACACGCTGGGTGAGGCCCAGGGACCTAGGACCCCTCTCCCTGCAGGAAGGAAAGGGAAGGCCGGCTGCCCAGACTCTCCGGCGGGGTCCATACTCTCGCGCTCACGGAAGCCAAAAGCAGCACGATCTGGGGGCGCACAGCCACCCTTCCAGGGTGTCCCTGCCAGGGGTGCGGGGTCTGGGGGCTTGCGGACACCTCCCCTGGGTGCGCCCCTGCCGGGGGTGCGCATGGCTCCATCTTGGGGAGCGCCCTGCTCAAGGCCGCTGGGTGCTGGAGGTTTGGGGGGGTGCGCAGCCACCTCTAAGGGGTGCGCCTGTCCCGGGGTACTGGGTCCGGGGGCGATGGCCCCTCTGCGGCTGTACCCCGACTTCGCCCCTCACCCCACCCAGCACCTTCCCAGGCGGGCACAACAACCCAGCCTTCAAGGGCACAGGAACCAGGGGCCACTTACTTGGAATTGGAGGAATCTCACTAGATGGGCTCCAGCACTATGGACCTGGCCACTGGCTGCTGTCTGGCACAGCACCTTGGGGAGTCCCCAGCAGTACTTCCACATGGGGCCTCCGCACAGTTCTTTCTGGGCGCTCAGGGCGCAGGGCCGAGGCCCCAGCGCTGGGGCCTATGGGTGCGACACAACGTGGCATGGCTCAATGCTGCCTGGGGGTGATGCGATGCTATGCTACTCAATGTGACAGGGGATGACAGGGTCTCAGGGCGCGGGCCTCAGGGCTCCATGGTGCTGCTGTGGATGCAGCTGGGACAAAGGGAAGAAGAGAAGAATGGAAGACAGGGGGAGAGAAAGACACCTGCAGACCTGCTTCACTGCCTATCTTTCTCTCCCCCTCTCTGTCTTCCCCTCCTCTATCCATTTCTCTCTGTCCTATCCAACTACAAGGACATCAATAACAACAATAATAACTACAACAATAAAACAACAAGGGTAACAAAAGGGAAAATAAATATTTTAAAAATTAAAAAATAAAAATATTTTTATTATCTTTGTTTATTGGATAGTAACAGAAGAAATAAAAAAGGAAATGGGAAGTAAAGAGGGAGAAGAGAGAGAAAGAGAGAGAGAGAGAGAGAAACCTGCAGCACTGCTTGACCATTCACAAATCTTTTCCTCTGCAGGTGTGGTGGGGACTCAAATCCAAAATAAATTTTAAGAATCTAACTCAACTCATTTTGTGTTGATGGTGTTAGGGTTTAGAGACAGACTTAAGTTTGAATAAAATCTAGAGACAGGATGTAAAGTTCAAAATCTCAGAGCCAGAAAAAGAAATAGGGCTTTGCCCAGACCCATCCTGCTACCTGCAGGATGAGACTGCCTGAGAGGAGGACAAAGCAGTAGGAATATAATATCCCTTTGGAATATATATCCCATGGAATATAATATCCCTTTGGAATATAATATCCCTTTGGAATATATATCCCTTTGGAATACAACTAAAATAGGCCTACTAGCTATCTTCAAAATGGAGACCCCAAATCTTCATCTGCAATATTCCAGCCTTTAGGTTCATGATGGGTCAACAATTTGTTTGGCTTTATATATTAACTTTTTTCAGCCACCAGGTTTCAGATGCTACCAAGATGCCTACCGGACTTCCCTGGTCGGACGACTCCACCAATGTGTCCTGGAGCCCCACTTCCCCAGAGGTCTGCCCAACTAGGGAAAGAGAAAGACAGGCTGAACCCATGTTCAGCATGGAAGCAGTTACAGAATCCAGACCTTCTACATTCTGCACACCATAATGTCCCTAAGTCCATACACCCAGAGGAATAAAGAATAAGAAAGCTTTCAGGAGGGGATGGCATGCAGAGTTCTGGTGGTGGGAATTGTACCCCTCTTATCCTATGGCCTTGTCAATGTTTCCATTTTATAAATAAAACTTTAAAAAAGAATAGCGGGGTTCCCGGAACATGGTGGACTGAGAAGCTGCTAGTGGCTTGAGCTCTGACCACATTGTCTGGAAATGGTAGGATTTTCTGCCTTCAGTACGCCAGTCAATAAGGGGTCCTAGTGGTGACACCAAGGAGGTGACTATAACTTAATTTGGGTTAAAAATAGAGTAGAAAAAAAGGAAAAAAATTTTTCTTTTAAATTATTATTCCCAAAGCGAACCTCCTCCCCCTCACCCCCCCCATAACCAATCCCGGGGGACCACCTCCTAGCAGGCTCCTCTGCTGAGCTTCTTTCTTTACCAAGATTCCTGTCCCACCAGGGAATACCATTCATTCTAAGTCTATTCCCTTCTGAAACCTCTTGCCTTTTTTCTTTCTATGTAGCCACCGCTCCCCACATAGATAATTAAATAATAAAAAATAAACAAATAAAAAACTCTTTCCTTTAACTGCTCTTTTATTACTGTTCTTTTTATTGTCTTTTCTCCCTCTCTCTCTCTCTCTCTCTCTCTTTTTTGTGGCTTCCAAAGACACAGGCCCCATCCCCCACATCACCAAACAGTGTGCTTTCACTGAATTCACTGATACACGTTTGGGAATTATTTTTGGGATGAAATCTGACTCAGAGTGGACTCTCACTACGAGTATCTCTGATCAACTTCCCTTCCTCCTTTAGCTACCCCTAGAATATACAGTGGATAATATATTTGTATAATTGTCTATCCCAGCTATCCTTGTCTAGTCCTGAGGTTTTTTTATTTTTTTTTTCTTCTTCTTTCTTAACAATCAGCTACCTCTGCTCATGAGGTTTGAGGTAATCTGGGACAGGGTGTTTTTTTTTACCCTGCTCTATTTTATTATTAATATTATGTAAAGGCATATATCTTCCCCCCCCTTTAGGTTGATTAGAATTAACTCTTAGGGTATCTTTCATTGCTAGGGTAGTGGGCATCTTATCAATTGTGGGAGGAACTTGTCTCATTACTCCTACCTCCTCTACAGACTCTCGCCTTCCTCCTCCTAGCTAATTAAAAAAATTAAATTAAAAATAAAGTAATCAAAAAAACTTTCCTTTCACTGCTCTTTAATTACAGCTCTTTTTTATCTTTTCTCTTTTCTCTCCCTTGTTTCTTCTTTTATCTTGTCATACACTTCTTCCTTCCTTCTTCTTTGCCTTTATGAATTTGTGAATTATTTTGGGGAAGAAATCTGACTCAGAATGGACTCTCTATGTGTCTATCTCTGCTCTAGTTCCCTTTCCCCTCTTGTTACCCCTAGAATATACAGTGGATAGTAGATTTGCATAACTGTCTATTCTTGCTATCCCCTTTTTTTTACTCTTTCTTCTTCACTGGGATTTGGTTACTATTTTTTCACAGACTGGAGATATTGTTTGGCTAACTGGTAGTGATTAAACTGCTTCAATACTTGCTACAGTTGCTATTGTAATTCCTGAGGTTGCTGAGTGCAATTGTCATAAAGGTATTTAGTACAGTGTTAATTGTACTGAAGACACAACAAAAGAGGAATAACAGAGCATAAAAAAAGAAACACATTAAAAATGGGTAGATCAAAAACAAATAAAACTGCTACTCCAATGAATGAAGACAAGAGCCCAGAAGAAACTACAAATCAGCCAGAAGTAACCATAGATAAGAAAAGGATACAAGCAATAATAAACGTATTAATGACAGAAATGAAAACAACTTTGGAGGAAAGGAATGGCACTATTCGGAAAACAAGTTGAGACCCCCAAGGAAAATACTGATTATCTTGAGGCAATTAGAGAACTGAAACCTCAAATAGCTCTAATGAAGAAAGAAGCTGAGGCAAGGGAAAGCAGACTAACAGAAGCAGAAAACAGAATTAGTCAGACAGAGGATAAGTTAGAGAAAACTAAGAAAGATGTGAAAGAGCTCAAAAAGAGACTGAGAGACACTGGAAACAACAACAGAGACATATGGGATGATCTCAAAAGAAGTAACATTCGTTTAATTGGCCTGCCAGAGGAAGAAAGAGAGGAAGGGGAAGCAAACATTCTAGAGGAAATAATAGAAGAAAACTTCCCAGACCTGAGTAACGGAAAGGACATCGAGATTCAAGAGGCCCAGAGACTTCCAAACAGATACAACCTAGACCTGAAGACACTAAGACACATCATAGTCACTATGAGAATAAGTAAGGATAAACAAAGGATCCTAAAGGCTGCAAGAGAGAAACAAAAAGTCACATACAGGGGAAATGCCATAAGATTATCTGCAGACTTCTCCAATCAAACTCTAAAAGCCAGAAGAGAATGGCAAGATATCTATCGAGCCCTGAATGAAAAAGGGTTTCAACCAAGGATAATATATCCTGCTAGACTTTCATTCAAACTAGATGGAGGGATCAAAACCTTCTTAGACAAACAACAGTTAAAGGAGGCAACCATCACCAAGCCGGCCCTGAAAGAGGTTCTAAAAGACCTCTTATAAACAAGAACATCACTATAAATACTTGCAATATATCAGAGCAAACAAAAATTTTTATTTGAACAATGGCACTACAATACATTAAATCCATAATATCAATAAATGTCAATGGTTTAAACTCACCCATCAAAAGGCACAGAGTGGGGGGATGGATCAGAAAGCATAACCCAACCATATGCTGCTTGCAAGAATCACATCTGTCACAACAAGATAAATACAGACTTAAAGTGAAAGGATGGAAAACTATCATACAGGCTACCGGACTACAAAAAAGGGCAGGAACAGCCATTCTCATCTCAGACACTATAGATTTTAGGTTAAAAAAAGTAACAAAAGATAGGCAAGGACATTACATAATGATTAGAGGATCAATCAGCCAAGAAGACATAACAATTATTAACATCTATGCAACCAGTGAGGGGCCATCTAAATACGTCAAGCGCTTACTGAAAGAATTTCAATAATACATCAATAATAATACAGTAATACCCCACTCTCACACTTAGACAGATCAACAAAGCAGAGAACCAACAAAGATACAAGAGAATTGAATGAAGAGATAGACAGACTAGACCTCTTGGACATTTTCAGAGTCCTTCACCCCAAAAAACTGGCATACACCTTCTTTTCAAATCCACATAATACATACTCAAGGATAGACCACATATTAGGCCACAAAGACAGCATCAGTAAATTCAAGAGCATCAAAATCATGCCACGTATCTTTCAGACCACAGTGGAGTAAAACTAACATTTAACAACAAACAGAAGATTATTAAAAGTCACAGAAGTTGGAAACTAAACAACATTCTCCTTAAAACTTTCAGGAAACAGTTAGTACCCATACTTCTTAAGCTTTTCCATAAGATTGAAGAAACAGGTATACTCCCTTCCACCTTCTATGAAGCCAACATCACCCTGATACCAAAAGCTGATAGGGACAGAACAAAAAAGGAAAACTACAGACCAATATCTCTGATGAACATAGATGCCAAAATATTAAACAAGATCTTTGCTAAGATTTGCTAATGAGCTGAACTTGGATGGGAAAGGATGGGAAATTGAAAACCATAGTAAATATTAAAAAGAAATGTTTCTGAGTGGAGCCAGACATGTTCATTCCTACTAGAACCTGGTTTAAAAATGACAAGCTGAGAGCGGACCCCAGAGAGCCCTGAGCAGCCCCAGCACCACCGCCTCCTAGTTACCATCACACCCTGGGAGGAGCTGCAGCTGCAGCAGCTGGCCCCAGTCACCATCATGGCAACCATGAGCAGAGTGGCCTAGACCCAGCAGCCGCAGGCCGCCCCCGCCCTCAGCACCACCGACACCAAGCCTGCTGCCACGGGTAGTGGCACAGGGAGCGGCTGCCCAGGCAGCCTCACATCGGTGGCGCCTGCTGGCAGGGACAAGAAGATCAAGGCAATGAAGGTTATGGGAACAGTAAAATGGTCAATGTAAGGAGCAGATATGGTTTCAACAACAGGAATGAGCTGTAGACCTTAAGTGCTTGCTTTTTGCCCCTTGACCAGATAACCAGAACTATCTGCATTATCTATGCAGCAAGGGGTTTTTTATTATTTTTACCTAAAGATGTCTCTTTTTGGTAATGTCAAACATGTTTTTTTTTTTTTAAAAAGGCCTGGTTTTTCTCAATACACCTTTAAAGGTTTTTAAATTGTTGCATATCTGGTCAAGTTGAGATTTTTAAGAACCTCATTTTGAATTTGTAATAAAAGTTTACAACTTGATTTTTTCAAAAAATAAAAGGCAACAAGCTGCAGCATCTGTTAATAAAGGTCTTAAATTAAAAAAAAAATGACAAGCCATCTTCTGTTTCCCAAGTAGAAGACTGCAAAAGAGACTTTGGTTTTACATTTTTACTAACTTTGCCATATAAACATTTAATTATATAGAGATGAATTAATTTAAAATTTTACTTTAATCTTAAATATGCTAAGTATAGAAACTAAAAATCATGTATTAATAATCACACTATGAATCCCAAAGTATGTGTTTTCACATTTATTGAAAATATTTTATTAAAGATGTCCAGAGGGGAGTCAACACCATAGCAGTCTAGCAAAAAACAAACAATGCATACATATCATTCCTGGCTTCCATTGATGCTATAAAACAATAGTAATTAAAAAGTTATAGCACTGTAACAAAACCAATTTATAGACCAACAAAACAAAATTGAAATTCCATAAATAAACCCCTATGTGTGTACTAATAAAGGACTAAAACCTTTTCAGTGGGGGAAAAGAAGGCCTCTTCAATAGCTGATACTGGGTAGTCAATTGCAGAAAAATGAATCAGCACCAGCCTTTAACACCATATGCCAAATTAACTCAAAATGGACCAAAGACCTTGTTGTTAGAACTGAGACTAAAAAATATAGAGAAGAAAACATTGGTGAAACACATCCACAATTTAACATCAGGCTCTATATGGAGACTCATCACACTATGGGTAAGCAAAACTAAAACAAGGTTAAATTACTGGGACTATATCAAATTTAACAGCTTCTACACATTAAAAGAAAACCACACACACACACACACACACACACACACACACACACGTAACCCGGAAATTGGGAGAAGATACCTGGATGTCACAAAACTGACAAGAGACTGATCACAAATGACAATAAATCAATCATGACTCAACAATAACAACAAAACAATTAAACCCATTATTCAATCACTAATAAAAATAGGAAAAAAACAAGCAATGTTCCTCCCTCACCAAGTGTATAGAGAACATGTTTTCTTTAGTATTTGTGTTAAGCTAGCTAAACTAAACTCTTTTCTAAATATACTACAGAATGAATGTGGAGCTTCAGAAAGTTACTAAGAAGGTAGCTAGCAGATAGTGTGCTTCTGTGTTTTTATAGATTTTTTCTCTTGCTTTCTTTAAATTAGTGATTTAATAATGATTAAGAAGATTGTGGGATAAGAGGAGTACAATCCCATACAATTCCAGTCACCAGAGTTGCCTATACCCTCCCCTCCACTGGAAGGTTCCCTAATCCTTATCCCTCTGGGAGAATGGACAAAAGATTTCTTCTTTTTGCCTCCAGGCTTATAGCTGGGGCTTGGTGCCTGCACTACAGTCCACTGATCCTGGAGGTCATTATTTCCCATTCTTTTGTCCTAGTTTTTACTGCTGTGGTTATTGTTGCCATTGCTATTGTTGTTGGATAAGACAGAGAGAAACAGAGAGGACAGGAAGACAGAGACTGAAAAGGAGAGCAATACCTACAGTCCTGCTTCACCACTTGTGCAGTGACCCCCCCTCCGCAGGTGGGGAGCCAGGGGTTCCAACCAGGATCCTTAGGCCAGTCTTTGCGCCTTGTACTGTGTGCACATAATCCACTGCACTACCGCCAGGCCCTGAATTTGCTTTATATTTATATAAATCTTATATATAGGGGAGTCGGGCTGTAGCGCAGCGGGTTAAGCGCAGGTGGCACAAAGCACAAGGACAGGCATAAGGATCCCAGTTCGAACCCCGGCTCCCCACCTGCAGGGGAGTCGCTTCACAGGTGGTGAAGCAGGTCTGCAGGTGTCTATCTTTCTCTACTCCTCTCTGTCTTCCCCTCCTCTCTCCATTTCTCTCTGTCCTATCCAACAACGACAACAACAATAATAACTACAACAATAAAACAACAAGGGCAACAAAAGGGAATAAATAAAGTAAATATTAAAAAAATTAAAAAAAAACTTATATATATATACATATATGTATAACACTTGTTAATTATTTACAAGATGCCTTCAAATACTTCTATTAAATTTTTATTTATTCATTTATCCTTTTGTTGCCCTTGTTGTTTCAAGTTCTTAATAATAACTGACCCTATTATTAAAATTCTCAAATGTGTACAAAGAGAGCAAAGGCTACGTAACTAAGAAAGACTACTAACCACAGTCCAGAAACATTTTTTTCATTCTGGGACTATATCAATTCACATCTAGACCATCCCCAAACAGCAGTGTTGTTTCTTCTGATGTCTGCACATTGGCTTCCATATAGTGTCTACAAGGATATGTACACTGAATTGTTACTGTTTACCTGTTTGCTACAGATTTAAAGATTCTTTTAACTTCTTTTTTTTTTTAAATATTTATTCCCTTTTGTTGCCCTTGTTTAGTTGTTGTAGTTACTATTGTTGTTGTTATTGTTGCCCTTGTTGGATAGGACAGAGAAATAGAGAGAGGAGGGAAAGACAGAGAGAGGAGAGAAAGATAGACACCTGCAGACCTATTTCACAGCCCATAAAGCAACTCCACTGTAGGTGGGGAGTTGGGGGCTCAAACCGGGATCCTTAGGCCAGTCCTTGTGCTTTGTGCCATGTGTGCTAACCCACTGGGCTACCGCCCAACTCCAAGATTCTTTAAATGTGCTTTTAAAATATATATATATGTTTTTTATTTTCCCTTTTTTGCCCTGGTTCATTTTTATTGTTGCAGTTATTACTGTAATTATTGATGTCGTCATTGTTAAAAAGGACAGAGGGAAATGGACAGAGGAGGGGAAGACAGCGGGGGTGGGGATAAAGATAGACACCTGCAGACCTGCTTCACCATCTGTGAAGGACTCCCCTGCAGGTGGGGAACCTGGGGCTCGAACAGGGATCCTTAGGCCGGTCCTCGTGCTTCGTGCCACCTGCTTTTAACCTGCTGCACTACCGCCCAGCTCCTCCAGATTCTTTTAACTGTTTTTCTCTCAACATCATTGTTTATTTATTTTTTTTTTACGTTCTGTGTTTTGTTTTCCTCACCAGGGTTATTTCTGGGTATTGGTGCACAAGGAATCTATAATATTTTACATATTAATTTGCTTTTGTTACAAAAGGCTTGGTTATAAAATCCTGCGCCTGGTAGCGCCTTGCTTAGCAACCACCCCTAAAAAAGCCTGGCGGGCTAGCTGGCACTTGGAGAGCAGGGCATCAGCCATCCCCTGCTGGCGCATGCCTTCCACCCACCCCAGTAGCTGCAGCTGAGGCCACCCCGCACCAGCGACCCCACACCTCTCCTTTCTTGCGGGTCCCAGAGAGCGTCACCACACGGAATTGACCAAGGAGGTTGGGGGGGTGCAATGTGCTGCCACCGCCACCGCCACCGCCACCACCACCACCACCACCACCACCACCACCGAGGCTGCCCCTCCAGCGCCAGAACCCGAGTCCCAGTCAGCATGCAGCCCTCTCGCTGGTCAGCCCCTCCATGGGTCTCCTGGCTACTGGGCTCACAGGGCCGAGGAGGGACCATCGCACCTCCACGGCGCCCCACTAGGCGCCCTCCGTGTGTTAGGGTCCGGTAATCCACAGAAATCACCAAGAGACCAGAGCGATGTAAAATCAACAGAGTCTTTATTAGCTGGCGCCAGGGACGAACACACTGAGCCACCACGCAGTGGTGGTCAGAAATGCTTGACCCCCTCTATAGTTTCTATTGAGATTATATAGGGTTTAGGGCAGGGGGGCTACGTGCAAGCATCCTGTTAGTTTAGTTAAAAAAAAAAAGTGTTCCCACACCATAGTAGGAGGAAGCAGGGGGGTAGGGGTTGCGACTTTTGGTTATCTTCCCTTCAGCCTGGTCAGCAGGATGTTGCAGGTTGGGGAGTTGCCTTTGTTAATTGTCTCCCCTCAGCAGGAAATGTTTCCTTAACTGATTCTTGTCAAAACAAGTAGTTTACTGGCCTTTCCAGGGGGCCCATTTTCTCCAGTTTTACTTTTTTAACCCTTTTATCTCTGGAACAATGTTTTACCTTCTAACACATGCACCCCAGAGCCCGGGACCCAGGGACCCCCCATGGTGGAGGACGCCCGCGCTGGCTCGGGGCACTCAGTGCCGCCTGGGCCCGGGGCCACGCTGCCAACTCGGGGTCCCACGCACAGGTGCCAGGGGACCTCGCTCTGGCTCAGGAGCAGCGACCTACGCGTTCCCGCCCCCATGCAGTCTTGCACAGGGTCCTCCGCCACACCGGCGCGCTCCACAGGGACCCTTCCCCGCCACCCGCCACCCCCCTCCCCCAACGGCGCCCACGCCCGCCCAGACCCGGCCCCACAGTCGCACCTTCCTCAGCGCGGACATCCTCGAGTGTCCCAGGCTCAGCAGGTGCCAGGCCACATGGCAAGCGGGCCCCTAGGCGGGCATCATAGTCCCATTCTCTCTGTCCTATCCAACAATGACGACAACAACAATAATAACTACAACAATAAAAAACAACAAGGGCAACAAAAGGGAATAAATAAAATAAAATATTTTTAAAAATCCAACACTCATTCATGCTCAAAACTCTACAAAAAATGGGAATAGATGGGAAATTCCTCAAGATAGTTGATTCTATATATAGCAAAACTACAGCCAACATCATACTCAATGGACAGAAGCTGAAAGCATTCCTCCTCAGATCGGGGACTAGACAGGGCTGTCCACTGTCACCGTTATTCTTCAACATAGAATTGGAAGTTCTTGCCATAGCAATCAGGCAAGAGAAAGAAATCAAAGGAATACAGATTGGAAGGGAAGAAGTCAAGCTCTCACTATTTGCAGATGATATGATAGTATACATAGAAAAACCTAAAGAATCCAGCAGAAAACTACTGGAAGTTATTAGGCAATATAGCAAGGTATCAGGCTACAAAATCAATGTACAAAAATCAGTGGCATTTCTTTATGCAAACACTAAATCTGAAAAAGAAGACATCCAGAAATCACTCCCATTTACTGTTTCAGCAAAATCAATCAAATACCTAGGAATAAAGTTGACCAAAGAAGTGAAAGACTTGTCTTTTTGAACCCTAAGATAGCAGGAACCTCACATCTCCACTATAGAGCCTCTACTTCCCCCAGTCCTGGAACCATTGGATAGGGCCCACTTTCCCGTATGCTTCTCCTAATCCATATCAAATAATATTCCATCTGCCAATCACAACCTAACCAACACAAAGATTGACACCTCAACATGCTTCACTTCAGACTGTGTCCAGAGACTACACGTGTGGAATGACAACCCTTCAGCTTCATTACTTGGGTGAGACCTTTCCTTTCATAGTATACTCTAATTCCATCTCAGGTGGTTCACTTTCTAACAAAGTCCCAAAACCTAGATATACACCAGTTTCTGTGAGAGAGAGCATATGTTCACACATATCCATAAACTACTGCAAAATATATGCCTGAAAGAAGAAGTACACTAGAGTTTGCAGTGAGTATCCCCCTAACACTTCCTCTCCACTATTCCAAGCTTTGGGTCCATGATTGCTCAACAACTTGTTTGGCTTCGTATGTTAACTCTCTTTTCAGTCACCAGGTTCCAGATGTCATCAGGATGCCGGCCAGGCTTCCCTGGACTGAAGACCCCACCAATGTGTCCTGGAGCTCAGCTTCCCCAGAGACCCACCCTAATAGGGAAAGAGAGAGGCAGACTGGGAGTATGGACCGACCAGTCAACGCCCATGTTCAGCAGGGAAGCAATTACAGAAGCCAGACCTTCTACCTTCTGCAACCCACAATGACCCTGGGTCCATGCTCCCAGAGGGATAGAGAATGGGAAAGCTATCAGAGGAGGGGGTGGGATATGGAGAATGGGTGGTGGGAATTGTGTGGAATTGTACCCCTCCTACCCTATGGTTTTGTTAATTAATACTTTCTTAAAAAAATGTCATCCCAGAGTGTTAAAACTCCAGAGGTGATGGAAAAGAAAGAAAAATAGATAAAAATTATTGGTACCAGAGACAGGCCAAGGGATAATAGGAGAAAAGTGGTCGAAAAATAAAGATTCCTGTCTGAGATCAGACATTCTGATGACCCATTGTGGTGATCACAGTGAACACTGTAGTATGGAAGATAACAGAGCTGTTGGGAGAGTAAATCTTCAGTATTCTTACCACAAGGAGAAAAAAATCTATTTTGGTATCCCATTGAAAGATGTTAAGTAAACATACTATAATCATTTCATAACATGTAAGTCATTATGCTGTACCTTAAACTTAGTGTTGCATGTCTACTATGTCTTAATAAAACTGGGGAAGGGACTGGAAAATAGAGGTTTAAAAAATCACCATAAGGTTCCTGGGATCATTTTATTGTGAATTTCAGAGTAGACTTGAATAAAGGTGAGAATGTTGAAGAGAATGACAAGTTCAAGGCGAACCCAATCAAATATAACTTTATCGTGTATTTCTTCTCTCTCCTGCATTATTCATTTTTTAAAATAAAAATTTTAGGGAAGTGTATAGTTCACAGCAAAACTGAGCTGAAGGCACAAAGATCTTTATATACCTTTGGTGTTCCCAATATGCCCAATTATGCACACCCTGCCAGATGGAACATTTGTTACAACTGGTGAACCTATACCTGGGACATGCTGTTATTACACAGAGGCTATAGTTCCTATCAAGGCACTCTTAGTGTTGAACTTCCTGTGGGTTAAGGTAAATGTATAATGACATTTGTCCATTATAGCATCTTACATTATCACTGACCTAAAACTCTCTGTGTTCAGCCTATTCATTACTTTTCTAATGCCCTGGCAAAATTTTTATTATATCTCTTGTTTTCCCTTCTCCAGAATGTCCTATAGTTGGAATTGTACAGTGTGTAACCTTTTCAGAGGAACTTCTTTCACTTAGTAATGAGTGTTTAAGGTCCCTCAGTGTCTTTTCATGACTAGCTCATTTCTTTTTTAGTGCTAACATTCCTCTTTTTGGATGGACCATAGCTTATTTCTTCAGCTACTGAAAGGCATCTTTATTGTTTCCAAATTGTGATCATGAAAAAAAAACTGTATAATCATTTTTGTGCATGTGTTTGTGTGGAACCATTTGGGTTAAAAGCCCATGGAGAACAATTTCTGGATCATATAAGTGTTTAGTATTAACAAGAAAATATTAAACTGTCCTCCAAAGTATCTGTACTCCCATTAGCAGGGACCAGAGTTTCTGTTGCTCCATGTCTTCACCAGCAGTGATCATTCTGAATGTTTTTTGCAATTTTCTATGGTGAGCTGTCTATGGTCTTTTGCCTTTCTCCTTTCACCTATTTTTAAATTATAGTGTTTGTCTCTAGTACTTATTTTTCAGTCTCAACTTGATTAGGACCTTCAGAACATGCATGGGATGTGTGCTCCTTTGATGATATGTGGTATGTGTGTATCCTTCCTTTGACTGTAAACGGCTTATTTATGTGCCTAATTTTCTTTCATATATGGGGTGTGTCCCTCCTTTAATTATTTATAGGTAGTATGCACATGTTCCTATTTTGACTATATGTGGGGAGTGTATCTTGATTTTAGAAACCCTCCAGCCACTAACCTGTCTAGTCTCTGTGGAGAGTGGTCTGCAGTTAATGGCTTCAATTTCCCTCTTGCAAATCTCACTATTGAATTGCCAGCAAGTTTTGCATCTAACCCTTCAACAAAATCACCCTAGTCAAGATTACTAAAGTCTGCTATGACAAAATCAGTTGTCTGAGATGAGCTCATCTTCACCCACTTACCTCATCTGAAACTAATGACTTCTTTGATTGGCTTTGAGCCTCTCACTTCTTCCATCTCCTCCTTGCCCATTCCATGTCATATTCCAGGCCTTGCACCTTCTGTCTCCACTCTGGTTGGAGTACCTGGATTAGAAGGGGCTGGGTGGTGGCACAACCAATTGAGCACACACATTAGTATGCAAAAGTGTCTGGGCATAAGCCTGAAGCCCCACCTGTGACAGGAAGCTTCACAAGTGGTGAAGAAGTGCTGCAAGTGTCTCTTTCTCTCTATTCCCCCAACCCCTAGTTTATCTCTGTCCTATCAAATAAAAATAAGTTTGGTTGTTTTTTTTTTTTTCAGATAGTACCTAGTTAAAAGTTTGGTTCTGGACCACTCTTCTTTTCTTTCTCTTTCTTTCTTTCTTTCTTTCTTTCTTTTTACTAGTGGTTTAATAATGATTCACAAGAATGTGGGATAAGAAAGGTAGAATTCCATACAATTCCCACCACCAGAGTTCTGTAACCCATCCCCTCCATTGGAAACTTCCCTATTCTTTACCCTCTAGGAGTATGGACCAAAGAACTTTATGAGGTGCAGAAGGTGGAAGATCTGGCTTCTATAATTGCTTCTCTGCTGGACATGGGCATTGGCAGTTTGATCCGCACACCCTGTCTGTTTCTATCTCTCCCAAGTGAGGTAGGGGCCTGGGGAGGGGCCCACTCTTTTCATGACTAGTCTGACAGATTCAGGTGCTGCCATAGGCATATGTCCCTGCTGGGCATTTTTGCTGAACTCTGAAGTCACTCTCAATTGCCCACAATGACACAGCTAACCTGCATTTCACATTCAATCCAAGGCACCTCCTCTCTCATTACACCACCAGTCTTTTGGTAAAGAACAACTGTGGGGATATGCTGTAGTTCTTTTTCTCTGTCAGAGCCTGCACTTGTTCAATCCGAAAATCCCTTGCTTTGTCTTCAGACATATCCAGATTTCACTACCTCTTCCCACCAGTTCCACTGCCTTCTTACTGCTTGCCATTCAAAGGATTCTCCAGGCCTCCTCCACTATACCTCCTTTCAGCACAGTGAAGAGATGACATCTTTTCATAAATCTGCTCTGGCGAGTTTCCATCTTGCTCCTTGCAAGATACCTACCACAGTAAGATGAGAGATCATACTCATGTGTTAACAATTGTACTGTAATCCATTCCAAATCTGCCCAGAAAAGGAAACAAAAGATACTATTTATATGGTGCCAGGAAACAAACCCGGGACTTTGTATGATAACCCCAGGCCCAATTTTTATTCTTTATTTGAGCCACTCCTCGATCAACCCTGAACTTTGAATGTGCTTGTACATCTCTAGCACACTGAATAAAAGAAAGGAGAAGGAATACCTCTCTGACAACATGATTCAGCCCTGAGTGAACCAGCTCTTCTCTCCTCATTCTCTGGTTGGCATTTCGGTCAGCACTGGTTGTTGGTCAGGGGTTCCTTCTAGAAGGTCCTGCTGGTATCTTACCCCCTGAGGAAAACAACACCAGAAGGCTCTCTGGCTTACAATTCTAAGATGTTCTCTAAGTTTAACTGAAAACTCTTAAAAGTCTCCCAGATGCTTTGGAATCTATTTCTGAGGGAGAGAAAAATAAGCAGTATGACAGGAAATCAGGAAGAAACTTTTCTGAGTTTCCACAGATCATTCAATGAAGCTACTGTCCAGGAGCTAAGTCACAACCCTGACAGTTATTTAATCTCACTTAGCACCATCTGACATCCTTAGAAAGAGGAGAGTGAATGCCCCAAGAAAGCCACTTAACTGTGGACTTCAAATTGTGTTTCTGTGTTTGTATACATTCTCATAGTTAGTACTGATGAGTGACTTCGTAGGCATTTTCAACATAATCCTTTGTATACTATGAACAAGCCCTTAGTCATGGATACTGAGCACAATAGCAGCTGCAATGAAGGTGGGACTTGGAAGCCTTTTGTGAAAGAGGAATCACGCTATAATTTGTCAGCTGCACGTGATCAAGTTATGCAAAGATGCAAGCACCTTCTGGCTTGTCTGTATATTCTCCTATTAAGTGACTTTGAAAAATGAACACACCCATGTTGTTATTCCTCTAGTTTAGGTAATAATATCCCTCCTTTGCAAAGTTAAATACTCAAGTATGAACTTGTAGGGGTCAAGAAAACCTAGCCCCTTTGTACACAGGCAGGTGCAGTGAAGGCACCAATCTCTGCATGTTGGACTCTATTCCCTGATAACAGGTGTGGTCCACCTCCTCTGGTGGATAATTAACTGGAAAAAATCCATAATCTAAGGTGACATCCTTCCCTGAATGCTAAAATTCACTCCATCGTCCACCTCGAAGGAAATGTCAGATACATCGATGAAGTGGATTAACCCTGGATGAAAACAAATTCTCAATGCCTAGGTCCTTGTTCTTAAGTGGTACCTAGGTCAAATAAACTCTGATACGAAGAGTCAGCATCTGCTTAGACAATGCTCACAGTCTGAGCAACTCTCTCACATGGTGGGAGGGGAATATTCTCATGTAGATCTACTTTATTGGAGGAGGAAAGGAAGAGAGTTTTCAGAGAAGTATAGATGTACCAAGTCAATAAATTTCAGGGACCAAGGTCATAGGAAGACACACAAATAGAGTACCATGAGCACAGAAAAATTTATTTAAAAAAAATAGACATTTGACCATGTGATGAGAAGGGTCTGGTGACTCCCACTCCTGGAACCAAGTGTCAGGGCTCTCCAACAAGAGAATAAGCACAGGAGCAACTCTCATGGAAAGGAGAAGAAAAGTGATAGGAAGGTGCTTTCACTGGGAGGAGTGGGAGGAGTGTGTTTGGGAAGAGTTTGTGGGAAGGCCTCTGGGTCAGAGTGTAATGACAGGGATCTTTGGTTTCTGACCTTCTCCCGCAACTCTGTCCTGGTGAGAATGGGCTGTATATCTGGTCCCTCCCATCTCTGTGGAAGGAATGGGGGCAGGAAAAGCCTAGGGTTCCTGTGCTGACCCACATGTGAGCCAGCTATGGGCAGGCCAAAGCTGCATTCAACCGCAGAGAATGTTTCTCTTGTCACCTCAGTGACACACGTGAAACCTCACAATAAACTGTCCTGTAACAGAGACTCTTGACTCAAGGCTTGCAGGAATTACCACAAGAAATCCATTCCCACTTACAAACAAAAGTATTTTAAGGGAGTCAGGCTGTAGCGCAGTAGGTTAAGCGCAGGTGGCACAAAGCACAAGGACCGGCATAAGGATCCCGGTTCGAACCCCGGCTCCCCACCTGCAGGGGAGTCGCTTCACAGGTGGTGAAGCAGGTCTGCAGGTGTCTATCTTTCTCTCCCCCTCTCTGTCTTCCCCTCTTCTCTCCATTTCTCTCTGTCCTATCCAACAACAACAACAACAATAAAAACTATAACAATAAAACAACAAGGGCAAAAAAAGGGAATAAATAAATAAAATAAATATTTTTAAAAAAGAAAAGTATTTTAAGATTTGGTGGCATTTTAAATCACAGTTTTATGTGTTAATTTTTGTTGTTATTGTTCAGCCATCTGAAGTTATCATGATCCCATAAAACTACAATTGCATATACAAATATTCTCTAGAACATGATTTTCCAGAACATGATTAATTACTTTAAAAGTTTGAGCTGTATGTCACTAGAATACTACCAGTTATGCTAAAACCTTACAATACTGCATATCAGTTCTCCTTATTTCATGACTTTGTACAGTCTGGTATAATATATTTAAAAGTGCAGAAAAGAGAGTCAGGCGGTAACGCAGCGGGTTAAGCGCACGTGGTGCAAAGTGCAAGGACCGGTGTAAGGATCCTGGTTCGAGCCCCTGGCTCCCCACCTTCAGGGGAGTCGCTTCACAGGTGGTGAAGCAGGTCTGCAGGTGTCTATCTTTCTCTCCCCCTCTCTGTCTTCCCTCTCCTCCTCTCTCCATTTTTCTCTGTCCTGTCCAACAACGACATCAATATCAACAATTTTTTAAAAGGGCAACAACAGGGAAAATACATAAATATAAAAAAGCGCAGAAAAACACTAAAATTGTAAAAAAAAAATTCATAAAAAACTAATGAGTCAGGGGGTCGGGTGGTAGCACAGTGGGCTGAGTGAACATGGTGCAGAGTGAAAGGACTGGCATGTAAGGATCCTGGTTCAAGCCCCCGGCTCCTTACCTGCAGGGGAGTCGCTTCACAGGCGGTGAAGCAGGTCTGCAGGTGTCTATCTTTCTCTCCCCCTCTGTCTCCCCTCTCCTCTCCATTTCTCTCTGTCCTATCTAAAAACGACATCAACAACAATAATAACCACAACAAGGGCAACAAAAGGGGAAAAATAGCCTCTAGGAGCAGTGGATTCATGGTGCAGGCACCAAGCCCTAGCAGTAACCCTGGAGGCAAAAAAAAAAAAACAAAAAAAAAACCCAAAAACTAATGAGTCAGAATTTGAAGTGACTAATTTTTGTTTTTATCTATTGTTCTGAGTTTTAACAACTAACATTCACTTCTTTATCAAAATCTTAATCCTGACTTTTCTAAATATTTAATAATTTCTGGAATGTATATGTTAAGTAGCAAGACAGACTAGGGTCTTGTTTCATTGATCAATCTGAATGAAAAAAATGAAGACTCCTTAATACCAAAGCACCTGTGAGGGTTAGACCAATGGTCTCCTATCCCATCCTACTGCCAAATAGTCACACCCACACAGGTAATTTTCTCCAGAGACCCAAGTACCAGAGAATTAATGCATTTACTCCTTTTCCCATTACAACAGGCACATTTTTCTCTTTGAAAATATCCTTGCTATAAAATCTGAGAAATAAAAATTCTCATATTTCTGGGCTCAAAATCAGTTTAAAACCCTGTTCCTAAAATCAAAAAGAATTTCTGATGAAACAAAATACACTTCTCCCCACGACTAAATCAGCTATCCTTCCTATTGGTTCTCTATAGCAGACTTGTTATTTCTATATCAGATCTCTAAGTAAATAGAGCTAGCAGCACATAGAACCATCTAGGTCCCACCCTATACATCCCAGGAGAAAGAACACTGCTGGCATTTTCACCTTTAAAGGGAACAAGTGTCCACATGCAGTACTATACTCATTATGTGGCTTCCAGATAAGTGAGTTGGCATGATATTTGGCTAGACAAACATTCTCCCTCTGGGATATAAATAGGCCAGCTGACCAAGAGGGACTGTGGTATCTAGCAAAA
The DNA here is from genome assembly GCF_950295315.1 of Erinaceus europaeus. Taxonomy (NCBI): domain Eukaryota; kingdom Metazoa; phylum Chordata; class Mammalia; order Eulipotyphla; family Erinaceidae; genus Erinaceus; species Erinaceus europaeus. The sequence goes on from NC_080163.1 coordinate 170,088,379, forward strand.
TTGATCATGACCTGTCATATTAGAGGGCACCTGGAAATAACAGTTTTGTCTTCACTCCATCTCAGTTCCCACAGTGCCACCACCATCCGGCCCCAGCAGTGGTGTTTCAGTCTATCACTATATCTTCCGCCCAGGAAGACGTACCTGCGAACAAGCCCTGGCCCCCTCAACTTACATTGAAAATGGATTCCAGAAGAATTTAAAGATGGGTGCTGTCTTTGTTGATCTCACAGCAGCCTATGACACGGTCTGGCACAGTGGTCTCCTAGTCAAGATCTCAAGATGCCTGCCTCCATGGGTGGCCAACACTATATCGTTTCTTCTCCAAAACAGAAGATTCCGGGTGCATCTGGGTGACAAGTCTAGCAGATGGAGACTTGTCTCAAGTGGCCTCCCCCAGGGCTCTGTTCTGGCTCCTACGCTATTTAATATTTACATCAATGACCTCCCAGAAACTTCTTCAAAGAAGTTCATCTATGTCGATGACATCTGCTGTGCAACTCAGGCATCCAAGTTCAACATCCTCATCCTGGAGGAAACAGTCACGAAAGACATGTCTCTGATATCTGATTACTGTAAAAAATGGCGACTAATCCCTAGCACTGCAAAAACGGTATCATCTGTTTTCCATCTACACCATGCCTCAGCCTCGCATGAGCTTAATGTGCAGCTTGGTGATACGAGAATCCAGCATGAAGCCCAGCCAGTCTATCTTGGCATTACTCTCGATCGCACTCTGTCATTTCACGAACATCTCATAAAAACTGCAGCAAAGGTGGGCATGAGGAATAACATCATTGCAAGACTGGCCAGCTCCTCATGGGGCGCAAGCACTTCCACACTACATTCATCATCTCTGGCATTATACTATTCCACTGTAGAATACTGTGCCCCAGTATGGTTCTGTAACCCCCATGTCCACTTGGTCGATTCCAAATTATATTCCTGCATGAGGATAATTTCTGGAACCATCCGTTCCACTCCGGTTCCATGGCTGCCAGTTCTTAGCAACATCACCTCGCCAGATATTCGTCAGGATGCGGCATCATCTAAGTTCATTTCCCACGTCTACGCTCGACCAGACCTGCCAATATACGCGGATATCTTCGCCCACCCTGTCCAACGTTTGACGTCTCGTCACCCAATATGGTCCCCTATGCTTACACTGAACTTCTCTATTCCAGTCTCTTGGAAACAGAGTTGGCAGTCAGCTGAGGTAAAGAACAAACACCTCATCACAGACCCCTGCAAGTGTCAACCCGGCTTTGACCTAGCACGTTATGATTGGGCCCTCCTCAATCGCTATCCAACAGGCCATGGCCGGTGCGCCGCTATGTTCCATCGCTGGGGAGCCAGAGACGACCCGAACTGCTCCTGCGGCTACAGACAGACTATGACCCACATAGTCAATGACTGCCTCCTCTCCAGATGCAAAGGAGGTCTCAAAACTTTACATCAGGCTCAACCTGACGCTGTTGACTGGCTACAGAAGAAGGGCAAACACTAGAAGAAGAAATATATGAATGGGCAACGTCAGCCAGGGTGAAGACACATACTTAAGGAGAAAGGCACCAGAAAACAACGCCCATCTCTCACACAAGCAGTGCTGGCACAGAAGCCAAGACCTGGCACATCCAAGTTCAGTGTCACAAAGGCAAGCCCAGGGCTCTTCCTGCTGAGCCACTGCCCAGAAACAAGGACAACCCCACCCAAACCCCCTTTCAGCCAACCCCTTCACACTGCCCTGGGGATGTCAGTTGTTTTTTCTCACACCCTCCAGTTTCATGCTGTGCTGCCTCTGCATCTGCTGCCTGCAACTCTCAAAGATAGTTCTCGCCCAACTGCCCAAATCCACCTCAGTCCTTAACCATCCAGCTTAGTGTTCCTGCCACCAAAAAGGAACCCACTGCCAGAAGCTTTTCTCCTCAAGGGCTAAGCTTTCTGCTTTCCACAACATCTGCCACTTGACCAAGTGGCTTCCTCCCCCAGCAGACTGAGGCCATGCCTTCCTGGGGTCACATCTGGGAAAACACCACAGGGTTCCAGCAGGTTCAGTGACCTCACTGGTCTGGTCGGCCACAGGTGGAATACTAGGTCAATGCATATCAAGCGCATGAAGGAGCACCACCACATCAGCAAACTGGACATCCAGGTAGGCCTCTCCCGGGGAGGAGAACCATGTTCGCCTACCTGTCTGCAGCCTCTTCTCTGGGCTCGCATCTCCCAGCACTGTGCTGGCCTGGCTGCGGCTGCACTTCTGTCCCAGGCCCTGCTGGCGTAGTCACTCCTGGATGTGGATGGAGGGAAAGGTTGTCACAGGGTGAGGATGAACAAGAGTCTGGTGTGTGAACCACAGGAAGGGCATTGGGGACTCTGCTCTGGGCCCAAGGAGCAGGCCAGGGGTGAAGGCTTTTGTCCCCCATCACTAGCAGAAGGGCCCAGCTCCACCCAGCGCCCTGCATTTTATCAAGTGAGTTCTTCCTGCATAGTAGGAATATTGATATTTTAGTGCAAAGTCTACAGGATTTTCTCTAAAGGGATTTATTTCAGGAAGCTCAGGAGCCTTGTACCTGCCGGAAGCCAGGAAGCACAAGGTGATGTCAGGAGCTGCAGGCCGGTCCTGTGCAAAAGCTGAAGGTCTGGCCTCAGCTGGAGGCTGTTAAGGACCCTGAAGTTGGCTACAGAGGCTGAGGTCGGCCTCGCAGTCACCACAGTCACCGATGGGGAATGTCCAGATTTTAGCCCGTGCACTGCTTGTAGTTTGTGCTTATAATCTGGCTGTGATGCATGTGTAAGTGGGCCGCAACACAGGACATAAAGACTGAAAATATAGGGGGCCGTGCAGCAGGTTAAGCCCATATGGCACGAAGCTCAAGGATCCCACTGCAGGGATCCCGGTTCGATCCCCTGGCTCCCCACCTGCAGGGGAGTCGCATCACAGGCAGTTAAGCAGGTCTGCAGGTGTCTGTCTTTCTCTCCCCCTCTCTGTCTTCCCCTACTCTCTCGATTTCACTGTCCTATCCAACAACAACAATGACAGCACTGACAACAATTATAACAATGATAACCAACAAGGGCAACAAAAGGGAAATTCTACTTTCAGAATTCTACTTTCTTTTTCCTCTTTCTTTCTAAGATATTTTATTTATTTTAATGAGAGAGATGCAGAATAATATACACATATAGAACTCAGCTCTGTCTGCTGGGGATTAAGCCTAAGACCTCAGAGTTTCTGGCATGAAAGTATTTTGCAGAAAGTATTTTACTGTCACCCCAGTTTTCTTTTTTTAAAAAGAGATTTCTTTTTATTTTTGGCTAGGGATGTGATTCAGTGGGTAGAGAGCTGACTCTCAAGCATGGGGTCCTGCCTGAGTTTGATCTCAAGCATCACAAAAGCTACAGTGATGCTTTGCTGTATCTCTCTCTCTCTCTCGCTCTTTCTCTCTCTCTCTCTCTCTCTCTCACACACACACACACACACAAACACACAAGCATTTACAGAATTAAATTCTCTTGTCAGCTTACAACCCAGGAAACATCTTACGCAAGGACCACTTTTAAATGTAAACATCATACATCATACATGTAGCAACCCTATCTTGCAGTCTCCCCAGGAAGGAGGGAGCCTACAGCAGTGGGCCCCTTCCCATAAACTGTCACAAAGATATAAGAAATTGCCTCCTGTCTCAAAGACATAAGAATGGGCCCATTGCCTTTAGGTAAAGCTCATGAGCAAGCACAGATGACTAAGGACCTCCTTTTAGCCCCAAATTGAACCCTCCTTATTGTTTTGTTCTGTTGAATGTAAAAATTAATCCCCAAATTAAGAAATTTAAAAAATCCCCCACCCTCTGTTTTGTCAGCAGAAGTGAGCTCAGGCCCAGTTCTTCCTTTTATTCTTTTTAAACATTTTTTATTAATGAGAGGGATGGGGCAGAGGGAGACAGAGCATCACTCTCTCACAAGCAATGTTGGAGACCAAGCTTGGGATCTCGCGATTCAGAGCTTAGCACCTTACTAGCCACTGTGCCACTTCCAGAGCCCCACAGTTCTTTTCTTCTTCACCTTCTCCTCCTCATGCTTTAAAGGCTTATTTGTACTTTTTTTTTAAGATTTCCTTTTTGGGTTTTGATTTCTTTTTTTTTTTTTTTGACAGGACAAAGAAAATTGGGGAGGTAGGGCCGGGTCGAGGTGAGCGGGCTGGAGGCACCGGGGTGAGGCATGAGGGCTGCTACCACACTGGCCAGGCCACTATGGGTGGCTCAGCTCAGGCTCCTGGGGCAGGGGCGCCTCGGCGGGGGGGACCTGGCCGGGTCGTCGCAGCCCGCGCTTGGCTGTGGGGCCAGGTGTTGTCAGGTGAGAAAAAAAAAGAAAATTGGGGAGGTAGTGGGGAGACAGAGAAGGAGAGAGACAGAAGATACCTGCACAGCTACTTCAATGCTCATGCAACTTCCCCTCTGCAGGTGGGGACTGGGGACTTGAACCTGGGTCCTTGTGAATTGTAACATGTGCTCCACCACCTGGACTTTGAAAATAATTACTCAGTTATTTGACAGATTTAAGGATCAAACTCTGGACTTTACCCAGGCAAGTCCTGTGCTCTATCACTGAGTCACCTCCTTTTCTTGAGGACCAGTTCTTGCAAGTACACACTTCTCTCTTGCTCTATCTTTAAATACCTTTGAATCAAGTCTTCCTCCTCTGTTTAGTTTTCCAGGACAGGGTTTTATCTCTTTTGCTCCCCAATACGTCCCATACTTTCAGATTGGGTGCTTGGTAACTCTGGCCAGTTTTGCACCTGGGTGTCATGGGTCAAGGCTTCCTGGCTTTCTGCAGGTGTGGAGGCTAGGAGTTCATTTTTACCTCCTCTGTTCTGACAAAATTTCCCTGCTGTTTGAAGGGAGTTCCAAGGTGTGGGAAGCCTATAGGGGGAAAAATGGCCTCCAGGACTGTTGGATTCATGGTGCAGGCACTGAGCCCAGCAATAACCCTGGAGGAGGGTTATTGCTAAAAGAAAGGCAAGGAAACTAGGCTCTGATATATATATTTTTTCTGATATTTTTTTAATTGTCAAACAATTAAAAAAGCGCTAAGTGCCCTCCAGCGGCAGCTCCTCTCTTACCACTGGGGGAAAAAAATTCCTAAACTGAGCAACCTTAGCCTTGGCCAACAGCCAAATAGCCAAAGGTAATGTGCAAGGTAAAAGGAAATGCATGAATTTGATGTGTTACTCTGTGTTTTTGCCTTTCCTGGTGCAGTTCTTTTTTATTCTCCTTAGAAAATCATTTCCTCCATTCCATAAATATACCAGTGTTTGTAACAGTGTTTCCATTTTATAAATAAATATATTAAAATAATAATAAAAATAAATTACAATCAACCGTTTTTTTAAAAAAACACTGAAAAACGAGTCTAACATGTCAAGAAAATAATTCACCAAGTACAAGTGGGATTCATCCCTGAGAAACAGGAATGGAACAATATCTGAAAGTCAATAAATAAAATCTATCATACCAGAAAGAGAGAGAGAGACAGAGAGAGAAGAGAAAAGGAAAAGAAAAAAAATCACACTGTCATATCAACTAATGGTGAAAAATAATTTGATATGATCCATTAGCCATTTATAATAAAGATACTCAAGAAATTGAGAAAAGAAGGACATTTACTCAACCTAGTAACACCATTAAGACAAACCCACTGCTAACATCATTCTCAATGGGGAAAACCAAACAAGGATGTCCACTACCTCCACTGTTATTCACTATAGTCACTGAGGTCCTCACTACTGCAACCAGACAAGAAAGAGATATCAAATATATGCAAATTAGAAAGAAAAATTAAACTAGCACTGTTTGCTACTGACTGATAACATATCTGGAGAACCTCAAGGCTCTACGGACAAACTACTGAAGTATTTAATAAATTTCATAAAGTAACAGGATATAAAGTCAATACTCATAAGTCTGTGGCATTTCTGTATACAAAAAAGTTAGAAGAGAGTAAAATAAAAGACTCAAGTACATTTACAATCAAAACCAAAAACATAAAATACCTTGGGATGGTCTCACAAAGGAGGTTAAAAAAATAAACCACACAAACACATAAAGGAAAACTTTGGGCACTGTTAAAAGAAATAGAGAATGTCTTTTCACACAAGAATTGAAGAACATTCCTCATCCCTGGATTGGAAGAATAAACAATACTAAATGTTCTTTCTACCAAAACTAATCTACAATTACAATGCAACCCCTATCAAGACTCAGTGGCATATTTCAAGAAAATTGAACAACTTGTCTAAAAGTTTTGTATGTAATCAGATTTTTCTGAATGCACAGTAATATTCCCATATATATATATATATATATAATATATAATATATATATAATATATATCCCATAACTCCATACAGGCATTTATCCAAAGTACACTCAAATGTGAAGGGACATAGACACTCTTATGTTCATAGCTGCATTATTCACAATAGTCAAAGAGTGGAAGCAGCCTAAATGCCATCATCAGAAGACTGGCTAAAGAAGTTATGGGATATATATTCAGTGGAATATTACTTGCCAATCAAAAAGATGCTATTGTGTGTTTCAGGACAAAATGGATAGAACTGGAAATGATTTTGTTTCTAGATATAAATAAAGGCATTAAAGACAACTCTCAGATGGTTTCACTCATGTGGAATATAGAGAACTGAAACATATGAACTTGAAAAAACAAAACAGAATCAAGCAAAGTGTAATACTTGTGAGAACTCTAGTGGTCATCTTTGGGTAGTGGAGTGGTTGGGATTCAGGACTCTCGTGCTGGGTGTGAGATGGCAGTATACACTGGAATTTTACAATCTAATCAAAATTTAAAAACACAAGAATCAGATAAAAATGAAATAATAAGTGAAGAAAGAGGACTGGAGATGTATTCCATCAGGCAGGACAAGAACCTTGCCACGCACGTGGTCCAGATTCAGGTTCTAGTACCATAGTGAGGTACCACAGCACCAGAGCAAGTTTCAGAGAGTGGTCTTTCTTTCTTTCTCTTTCTTTCTTTCTTCCTTTCTTTCTTTCTTTCTTTCTTTCTTTATTTCTTTCTTTCTCTTTCTTTATTCCTTGCTTCCTTTCTCCCTCACTCCCTCTCTCTACCTCTCTGTTCCCTCTTTCTCTATTGTTATTGCTATTGTCGATGTTGGTAAAGTCAGAGAGAGATCCAGAAAAGAGTGGGAGACAGAGATGGAAGAGAAAGAAAGACACCTGTAGACCTAATTCACCACCTGTCAAGTGAACCCCCTGCAGGTGAGGAGCCAGGTGCTGGAACCTGGAGCCTTATGCCAGTCCTTGCGCTTCGTTCCTTGTGTACTTAACCCGCTGCGCCACCACGCAGGTCCCTCATTCTTCCTTTCTTTCATCTTTATATGTTGGATAGAAATAACCAGAAATTGAAAGGGGGGATACAGAGGGAGAGAGACAGAGCAACACCTGTAGCCCTGCTTCACCACTGGTGAAGCTTTTCCCCCACCCCTTCAGATGCAGCCTGGTGGCTTGACCCCGTGTCCTTGCACATTGTAACATATGAGCCACCATCTGACCCAGCAGTGGTGTTTCAGTCTATCACTATATGAATGGGCAACGTCAGCCAGAGTGACGAGACACGGTAGACACCTTAGGTCCTCCCCACCCTGCCAAACAAAAGGTGAGGAAGAGGAAACTAAAACTCTTCGAGCAGCAAAACTTCCTGAGATGGGGACGAGGAACGTCCCCATTCAAACCAGGTGGTGCAGCAAGTTGTGGGAGTTGAGCTGATGAAAAGGACTGTTGAAGAGGTCAGGCAACAGCACTGAGGCCTCCACCAGGAGGAAACAGTGCACAGCAGGAACATGTAAGGAGGCTGAGCAGTCAGTCTTCAAGGCCTAGTTTATCAGATCAAAGCAGAAGGAAAACTCAGAAACTTCAAAGATGGTGTCCCAAAGAAGAAGCTGTTAAATAAAACCCTTGAATATCACCTGAAACTTAAATAAAAACAAAACAAAACAGGGCACTGAGTCTATTCTGTAACACAGCCTGTAGTGAACATGGACATCCACATTAAAAGAGGTCTGAACAGCAGAAGCAGCAATAGGCGGGTGAAAAAACTCGCCAGCCAGGGAAGAGACCAGGGGGTGCTCCGTGGATCTTTGGAGACAAGCAAGAGGACCGAGTTTAACTGAATTTGGCGTTGTTCCTACATGTGATTTGAAAGGGTCACCTGTCCCCTAGTTAATACACACTTGGGTAAATTAAGCATGAGTGTGACAGACACTCTTCCAAGACTTCATGCAAAGTCTCCGTACAGGTCCAGAGGTATGGCGTTCACATGAATCTTCACTGAGACTGGACGCCCAGCTGGTGAGTGAGTCAACCCTGGGGGCTTTTTGGAAGTTATTTATTGCTCCTCATTATCATTGTCCTTCACCCTGGTTTTAATCAAGTATCAAAGAAACTAGATTCATTAACACTAGAATGTGTACAATGAGAGGAAAGGCTATGTAACTAAAAAGACTACTAACCACATTCTAGAAACAATTTTATTTTTCATTATCTACTGCAATTCACGTCTAGACCATCCCCCAACAGCACTGCTGTTTTTTCTGATGTCTGCACACTGACTTATATATAGTGTCTACAAGGATATGTGGGCTGACTTGTTACTGTTTACCTGTTTGCATTAGATTTAAAGATTCTTTTAACTTCTTTATCTCAACATCATTTTTTTTAGTTTTGTTGTTGTTATTATTATTGTTTTTTTCATCACCAGGGTTATTGCTGGTGATTGGTGCCTGCACAAGGAATCCATCATACTTTACATATTAATTTGCTTTTGTTGCTTAAGATGGAGTCTGTAATAAATATCCAAACCTACAGAATTATGCTACTACATTATTTTGATAATTGAATACAAAATTCTGCCATTTTCAGATTCTATTTTTCCACCAGGGTTATCATTTGGGGCTTGGTTCTTCCACAATGAATCCACTGACCCTAGTGATCATTCATTTTTCCTTCCCTTTTTTTTTTTTTGGTTTTTGTTTCCTTATATTTGACAGGACAGAAAGAAACTGACAGGGGTTGGGGAGAAAGAAGGAGAGAGACAGAGACATGCCTGCATCCTGGCTTCACTGCCCATGAAGCTTCTTCCCTGCAGATGGAGGCCAAGGGCTTGAAACTGGGTCCTTGCACATGTCAATATGTGCACTCAACTGGGAGTGCCACTGCCTGAACACAGATGATTCAAGTTTTGAAAGGTTTTTATTAGTGGCTTAATACTGATTTACAAAATTATGAGACAACAGAAGTACAATGCCATTCCTTCTCTGTCCCTTCACTGGGAACTGCAGTGGTTCTCCCAAGGTTAAAGATATGAGTTGACTTATTCCTTCTGTAAATAGTCATTTTCAAGTCACCTTCCCATAACATTTCTCCTCCCTCTGGGAGTATGGACCAGAATTCCTTTTGGGGTGCAGAAGGTAAGAATTCTGCCTTCTGTAACTACTTCTCCTCTAAACATGGGAGTTGGCATGTTGATCCATACACCCAGCCCATTTGTGTCTTTCCTTTGTGTCTTTCCTCAGTTTTTTTAAAAAAACATATATACATATACATATGTATATGTATATATAATTTAAAATTTTATTATCTTAATTTATTGGACAGAGACATTCAGACATTGAGAGGAAAGGGAAGTTAGAGAGGAAGACAGAGAGACACCTGCAGCCCTGCTTCACATTTTGAAAAGCTTTCCCCCTGAAGCTGGGGGAGGTTAGGAGCCTCAACCTGGGTCTTTCAGCATTGTAACATGTGTGCTCAAACAGGTGTACTACCACCCAGCCCCAGATACACTTATTTCTAACACACACACACACACACACACACACACACCAGACTGAACCTGCGTTTTTATGCATCTATGTTCTGTGCTCTGCTTATGAGTTATCTTCCTGGAACTTAAAAATTTTTCTTCCAGCTTTTATTTATTGAGTAATGAGAAATTATAGGAGACAGAGCGAGAACCAGACATCACTCTGGTACATGTCCTGCCAGGGATTGAACTTAGGACCTCATGCTTGAGAGTCCAATGCGTAATCCACTGCACCACCTCCCAGTCCACAGAACTTAACATTTTTTAAACCAGTTTCTCTTTGTCTATTTGTCTCTGAAGTACCAGGATCTGTATAATGAATTTTGGAGCAAAGGCCCAGTGATTTCCTTGGGACAAGTTTTTTAAAGTATATTCTTATTCAAAGAGTCTATGTATTTTCTTTTTTTTTTTACAACTCTTTATTAATATTTTACTTCTTTGTTTAAAAGAGACAAAAAATCAATATGGAAAGAGATATTGAGAGAGAACAGGAGATAGCAATAGAGATAGATAGATAGATAGATAGATAGATAGATAGATAGATAGATAGATAGATAGAGATAGATCTCCTTCCCTGCTTCACCACTTGTAAAGCTTTTTCCCACAGGTGGAGACTGGAGTCCTGGCCAGGGGTCCTTGCAGATATCATGTCTGCGCTCAACCAGGGATGCCACTGCCCGGCTCCGAAGCCCATGTGATTTTTTCAGTTTAACAACCATTTGAGAAAATTTTCTCCTGAAAGTGTGCATCAATTTGCAACCAACTCAGCAATGCTGGCAAGAATGTCACTTCCCCAGCCTCACTGACACTGAATAGGATCACTGATTTCGAAAACTAACTAACCTGTGAGTCAAACAGTAATAAATTGTAATTTTGTATAAGGGACAGGCCAGAGCACCATTCACTCCAGGACAGGACATGCTGCGGTGGATAGGAAGCTAAGTTGTCAGTGCTGTGCTGTGCTCCAACTCAGTAGTGAACCTTCAGATCCTACCAGTATGTTACACATCAGACTGATCCAATGAGCCTTAGAATACAGTTGGCTTTACACTACTGAGAAAATATTAATAAGCCTATGAATGCCTACTTGGCACATGCCAGTCACCAGATTTTTGATGTACCTTTCTAAGTCAGAATCTACAGAAAGTCTAAGAGGTGAGTGCAATCAACTTCAATGTCAGCAAGAGCAGCTCTGCCAATTACATGAATGCAATATGTAATTAGCTAGTGGTCACATTTCTTCAGTGTCTGATTAGTTAAAAACATATCTCTAGCTGCAAATTCAGCTATAAATTGGAATGATAATGATAATAGCTGTATCACAAGATTAAAGTCAGGACCACCTTACTTATTGGACAGTGGCAATCATAACAAAAACCATACTTTATTATTTATTTTATTTGTTTATTCCCTTTTGTTGCCCTTGTTGTTTTATTGTTGTAGTTATTATTGTTGTTGTTGGATAGGACAGAGAGAAATGGAGAGAGGAGTGGAAGACAGAGAGGAGGAGAGAAAGATAGACACCTGCAGACCTGCTTCACCGCCTGTGAAGCGACTCCCCTGCAGGTGGGGAGCCGGGGTTTGAACCGGGATCCTTATGCCATCCTTGTGCTTTGCGCCACCTGCACTTAACCCGCTGTGCTACACCCCGACTCCCCAAAAACCATACTTTAATTTTAGTTAGAGAGTAAAGCCCACGCCAGGTGGTGGTTCACCAGGTTAATCGCACATAGTACAAAGTACAAGGACCTGCGCTGGGATCCCAGTTCAAGCCCCTGGCTCCCCTCCTGCAGAGGGGTTGCTTCACAAGCAGCAAAGCAGGACTGCAGGTATCTATCTTTCTCTCCTTCTCTCTATCTCCCCCTCTTCTCTCAATTTTTATCTGCCCTGCCTAATAAAATAGAAATAATGTCCGCAGGAGCAGTAGATTCATGGTGCAGGCATTGAGCCCCAGAAACAACACTGGAGGCAAAAAAAGAAAGAGTAAGAGCCAAATGAAACACAAGTGCAAATAGTATATAAATACAATTATTATTCATCTCCAGGGATGAGTTTTAAATTGAAAATTCATTTTAAATTCAGACATTTTATATTTTTAAATTGAGCACTCATTATAAAAATAGCATGTAAGCATACCCATATCCTTGCAAGGAAGACCTTAAAACTAGAAAATAGGGGGCTAGGCAGTAGCAGTCAGTGGGTTAAGCGCACATGGCATGAAACACAAGGACCTGCATAAAGATCCAAAAACGTTCAAGCCCCTAGCTCCCCACCTCTAGGGGAGTCGCTTCACAGGCAGTTAAGCAGGTCTGCAGGTGTCATACTTTCTCTCCCCCTCTGTCTTCCCCTTCTCTCTCAACTTCTCTCTGTCCTGTCCAGCAGCAACAACAACAGCAATGGCAACAATAAAAATAACAACAACAATGGCATCAACAAAGGCAGCAAAAATGTGGGGAATGGTCTCCAGAAGCAGTGGATTCGCAATGCAGGTACCGAGTGCCAGCAATAACCTTGGAAATAGACAACTTTAGGATGAAATAGACAACTTTAGGATGCGGGAAAGATGAAAGATTTGGAGCAATCCAAAGATGTCCTTGTGGGCAGTGAAAGAAATCTTGTTGTGTAAGCTCTCTAGAAAGAGTGTATCCCATTCATACAGGCACAAGGAAGCCTCTCAAAACAAGACTCACAGTAACACCTGAGGCAGCATTCCTTCTTTAATTATCTGAGTGCTGAAGACAAGGCAGTTCAAGTCAGAAAGCAGCAGATACATAGACTCAGGTTTCCTAAATAACCTGTAGGTGAAATCACTGGGGCTCACGGGGGGGGGGGGATTTTTTAGAAGAGCTGAGTTCTATGGACTGCAAAGACTAGAGAAAACAAAACAGTGGAATAACCTCAGAGGTCAAACTCATGCAGTTGAATTAGAAGATAACTGTATCTGTACTGTTGGATTTAAAATGTCTTCTCTCTGAAAGAACGGCAAGGATACTAGGGATTGATTTTTTTATTTAAGAAAGGATTAATTAACAAAATCATAGGGTAGGAGGGGTACAACTCCACACAATTCCCACCACGCAATCTCCATATCCCACCCCTCCCCTGATAGCTTTCCCATTCTCCATCCCTCTGGGAGCATGGACCCAGGGTCATTGTGGGTTTCAGAAGGTAGAAGGTCTGGCTTCTGTAATTGCTTCCCCGCTGAACATGGGCGTTGACTGGTTGGTCCATACTCCCAGTCTGCCTCTCTCTTTGCCTAGTAGGGTGTGTCTCTGGGGAAGCTGAGCTCCAGGACATATTGGTGGGGTCTTCAATCCAGGGAATCCTGGCCAGCATCCTGATGGCATCTGGAACCTGGTGACTGAAAAGAGTGGCTGAGAAAGCTGTGGTATATATACACAATGGAATACTATGCAGCTATCAAGAACAATGAACCCACCTTCTCTGACCCATCTTGGACAGAGCTAGAAGGAATTATGTTAAGTGAGATAAGTCAGAAAGATAAAGATGAGTATTGGATGACCCCACTCATCAACAGAAGTTGAGGAAGAAGATCTGAATGGGAAACTAAATGCAGGACCTGACCAAATTGTAAGAAGGGCACCAAAGTAAAAACCCTGTGGTGAGGGGTAGACATGCAGCTTCCTGGGCCAGTGGGGGGTGGGAGTGGGTGGGAGGGATGGGTCACAGTCTTTTGGTGGTGAGAATGGTGTTTATGTACACTCCTAGAAAAATGTAGATATATAAATCACTAGTTAATTAAGATGAGAGGGGGAAAATCAATTGTATGTCTCAAAGTTTTTCAAAACACAAACTGAATCTTTTTAAATATATAGGCTGTGTATTTGATATGCGGACTCTCTCAAAAGCATAGACCAAGTAGATTAGAAGCATCCAATAGCACAGCTATATACAAGATACTGGGTACTGTACAGCAAACCCTAACAAAAGGACTTTTCAAAGTTAACCCAATTACCAAATAATGTGATGATAACATTAACTATCGATTGTCTTTTTGAACCCTAAGACAGCAGGAACCTCACATTTCCACTATAGAGCCCCAACTTCCCCCAGTCCTGAAACCCTTGGATAGGGCCCACTTTCCCGTATGCCTCTCCCAATCCATATCAGATTTTTTTTTAATTGTCTAACACTGCCCTCCAGCAGCAGCTCCTCTCTTAGCACTGGGGGGAAAAAGTACTAAACTGAACAACCTTACTCTTGGCCAATAGCCAAACAGCCAACAGCCCCAAATTCCACAATTATTTGGTTTTCCATAAGGTACATCTTATAGGTCTATGGATTTTTTTGCATATGTGTATGTAACCTATAAGGCATAAGATAACCCAATCCAATAGCCCCAAATTCCACAATTATTTTGGTTTTTCTTACCATGGATCCATGGAAAATTTACATACAACTTTGTGTGTGTGTGTAAAAGTCATTTTATTAAAACATATCATCCATTTCACAAATAAGGATGGATTTTTTTTAAAACAAAACTTTAGGTCACAAAGGGTTAGAGCATTGGAAAACTGAAAGCTAGCAATCCATCAGCAGACCCTGGTCTACTTACTGTGTCTTTGGTGCACATGCTTGATCTCAGCAAGATCTACCAATATCTATGGGGCCTCGGGGGGGGGGGGGGAACTAGCAGATGTGTTCTACTAATGAAAGCTAAAAGCTGCTGAATCAGGCAGAATATCCCCAACAAGGAGAGTGGACTGGCAAGAGGATCCCCAGGGAACAACTGATCATCAATAGAAGTCTAGAAGGCAGGATAGCAGTTGAAATTCATTGACACCTGACCCAGCAAACTCTGGAGACTTTCAAGTTTTTCTGGCTGTTTTCTTCTCTTAGTGAATTTGCCCTATAGAGCTATCTCCAGACTGTACACAGTTTAAAGGGATATCATATATTTAGACAATTACAAGGTATGGAGAGACATATCTACACCATTGACCACTATATTTACAACATCTGTTTATAATCTTTAAAGACCATTTGATGAATGTGTGTATGTGTGTGTATAAGTACCTAACTTACCTATAACCTTAGCCAGATAGATCAAAATCGATTGGCCCTGTCAGTATCTAAGATACTGTTATTAGCAGACAGCCTTAAACAGCAGAAAGCATAGTGAGGTCAAGTATATTAGGGTAAATCCCAACCACTGGAATTTCAAAGAAAAACAAGCTCAACTAAATCAACACTACCTGAGCCACCAGGCCACTATGCGCTGCTGCTGACTTGTTACCGTGAATTGTCTCCACAGACACCAAGTCGGAGATGTCAACCTCCCATCTCCTTTTATGGTGAGATCTTTCCTCACACATGAGACCACCGAGTTCCATTTCAAGGGCACGTTTTCTAACAAAGTTACAGAGTAGACATAGGCTGGGGCCTAGGATGCTGGGCACAGGTATACATGTCCCCCTAAGTAAGGGGCAATTACATGCCTCAGACAAGAGTCCTTCATAGTCGTTCCCAATTAGACACAGACCTCACAAGCCTGGAATTTAGTGGAAGGGCCTAAAGAAGGCATTGCATGTACTTGAGGGTTCTTATTCATTAAATGTTTTGTCCTGATTCCCATCTTTCTGACTTTCAGTCACCAAGTTCCACGTGCTACTGTATTACCCTCCTGACTTTCCTGGGCAGACAACCTCACCAACATGACCCAGAATACACCTCTCCAGAACCCTGCCCCACCAGGGAAAGATAAATACAATCTAGGGGTATAGATCAACCTGCCAATATCTATGTCCAGTGGAGAAGCAATTACAGATGCCAGAACTCCCAAATTCTGCACCCCATAATGATCTTTGGTCCAGACTCCCAGAGGGATTTATGGGAGCGGAAGTGAACCAGAGGGCTCTGTACCACTATTCGACAAGGATCCAAACTTTTTGTTACCAGGAAGCTTGTTTTTATAGCCTCAATGAAAGGGAAGCGAATTTGGAAAACACCATAGGAAGCTTTGCACAGTTTCACTTATCTGAGAGGGAAGGGGGGGGAAGACTCCTGGAAGTAGTAATAGATGCCAGGGGGTGAACTAGAAAGTGGGTAAAGGCAGGACCACTATAAAAATTGGGGACAGGATATATATATATATATATATACACACACACACACATACAGATAGATAAGTTATAGAATCAGCCTATATTGCTGATCTTGGGAGAACTTTTCTCTCAGATAAGTGAAACTGTGCATAGTTTCCTCTGGTGTTTTGCACATTAGCTTCCCTCTCATTGAAGTTATAAAAACAAGATTCCTGGTGACAAACACTCCCAACATCACCCAGGTGAAATGGAGGAGTCAGGACACTGAATTGTGGTGGTGAGAACTGTGTGGAACTGTACCCCTATTATCTAACATTTTTGTGAATGAATATTAACTCTCTAATAAAAAATTAAAAATACATTTTAAAAGTAAGTAAGAAAGATGAGAACTGTCTGGCAGTTAGTATGTTGAAGTGTTATAAAATGAAGTAAAAGCTAGAATAGAGGTAGGAAAGACCCTTCAGAAACAGCAAGATGGCCGAGCCAGTCAGTTGCCTGCTTTGCCCTGTGCACCACCTGGGCTCAGGTCTGGGTCTCACCACACTGTAGAAGACGGCAGTGCTGAGAGCTTCCCCCTCGCTCTGTCCTTATCTGAGAGAGAAAAAAAACAGCCTTGGAGGAGTGAAGCCCTAGGAATGATAAACATAGAGATATTATGGAAGAAAGAGAGAGAGAGAGAGAGAGAGAGAGAGAGAGAGAGAAAGAAAGAAAGAAAGAAATAGTGGTACTTCCTTGAGTACCTTTGTATCCACAGGCCAACAACCTAGTTGGTAGAAGCAACAATTTCCTACACAGAGTTCATCCTAATATTTAGTTGTATTGATACCTCTTCAATATAACACATTTAATTGTCATATGAAGTCTGATTTTATAAAATTTTAAATGCATTTATTTCTTCATTTTTGCCGCATGGGTTTTCTATGGGGGTTGCTGTCTGTGTGATACATTTTAAGCTCCCAGCGGCCAGCTTTCCTTTCATTGTTTTTTACTCATCATTTTTTTTTATGACAGAGACAGAGAGAAATAGGCTGACAGAGGGTGAGATAGAAGGTACAGGGAAGGAGAAACAGAGCTCTCACGCAGGCCTGAGAGTGAGACAGCTTCCACTAGGGAGGACACGGGACGAGGCCTGCCTGCTGCCTGCCTGCTGTGTGTCTGTGCATCTGTCTGTGTGTGTCTCAAACCCGGGCGGTCACCCACCACAGTGCACAAATTGCCCTTGGTGTGTGCAAACAGAGGGCTCAGTGCAAAGACCAGGCCCCAGGTGGTGACTCAGCTGGAAGAGTGCACGTGTTACCACCACAGTGTAGCTGAGTTCAAGTCCCGGGTCCCTACGTGTGTGTGTGTGTGTGTGTGTGTGTGTGTGTGTGTGTGCGCTTGAGAGAGAGAGAGAGAGAGAGGGCTTTATGAGCTGATGAGCAGTGCTGGAAGAGTCTCTCCCCTTTGTCTTCTCTCCCTGTCTCCCTGTCTCTGTGTCACCAAAAAAGAAAAATGAAACAATAAAAAAAAGAGAATAATGAAAAAAAAGGTCTCCAGGAAAGGTGGAGTCCGGCAGGCAATGAGCCTCAGCAATCACGGTGGTGTGGAAAGAGCAGGAAGAAAAGGCCACTTCACGCTAAACATCTAATGGAATTAAAGGTGTGTTGTGTTCACCTTGCCTACCATGAGCTATTTTTTTAATTGATTCATTTTTTAAAATTTATTTATTCATCTCCTTTTGTTGCCCTTGCTGTTTTATTGTTGTAGTTATTATTATTGTTGTCATCGTTGTTGGATAGGACAGAGAGAAATGGAGAGAGGAGGGGAAGACAGAGAGGGAGAGAGAAAGATAGACACCTGCAGATCTGATTCACCGCCTGTGAAATGACTCCCCTGCAGGTTGGGAGCCGGTGTCTCGAACCGGGATTCTTACACCGGTCCTTGTACTTTGCACCACCTGTGCTTAACCCGCTGTGCTACAGCCCAACTCCCAATTGATTCAGTTTTTTAATTTTACAAAATTGCCTGTCAACAGGGCTTTGAATTCACACCATTCCCACCACCAGAGTTCTGACACCTCAGTCTCCCCACTGCGAGCCACCCCAGTTCCCCTAAGGTTGTAGACATGGACCAACCTCCATCTCTACAGCCTTTTTTTTCATTATCTTACAGGGGGCTTCATGGTTCACAGTTCATTCACTGACACACAGGCACAATCCCACCTGCCCTCCCTGTAAGCTATGGAGATTCCCGGGTCCCTGGTCCTCAGAAAGCAGAGGAAAGCTCCTGTAAGCTCCAAGGGGAGGCAGTGACATGGCCTTGTGGCTGAGGTTTCGGGACCCCACCACCAAGCACATATGCACTCAGCTACCCTGCTACTCTGCTACCCTGGAGGGCAGCAGCTCCTGCAAGACCTAGGGTGCAGTGGTCCAACCCCAGGTCCCTGCACATCCTTTCAGGGCAGCAGTGCAAGAGCAGGAGGCCGAGGCTCAGTGAGAGCAGGGACAGAGTCCCCCTGGATATGCCACAGGGGTGAGGAGGAGGGGGGCTGTGAGTCTCAGCAGGAGCAGGAAGGGGACAGAGCAGGGCCCAGCAAGGGCACTTCACTCAGGTGGCCTCGACTCTGTCCTCCTGGTCAAGGTCACAGGGAAGACTGAGGGGCTGCAGCAGCTAAAGCAAATCTCCCTGGACCTTTTAGAGGTGGTGTTCCAATCAGTCACTGGGAGATGGAAGCAGTTGAGTAAAACCAGGGGCACCTGACCGTGCTTTACCCATTTCCCAGCAGCACGGGGGAAATCCATGATGTGTGCTTCAATTGCTCTTGTTCTTAATATTTTTCTTTAGGACACAAAACATCTGTCTCATATTTCATGAGTTGAGTGAGGAATGCACTGTTCAAGCATCACATCATATTTTCTTTCAAATAGTTTATGAGATCCTAAGGAAAAGGTAAGAAAGAAAGGGAAGTCTTGTTGTTGTGGCAGTCTGGTGTCGGGCTGCACCGCAGAGAAGAGAGTGGACGTCCAGAGCAAAGGGGTACACAAATCTTTATTATAGGAAGGGGGGGTTTGGTTCAGACCACATGGAGTCAGCCAGCAATGGCCGTCCCCACTACCTGAACACGGGGGGAGAGCAGGGGGCGAGATCTCAGAGAGGGAGAGCTGAGAGCCCAGAGAGAGAGGGGGGGTGAGGGGGCTTTTTATTGGGCGACAACCAGGGGTGACGTGTGGGGCCAGGATTGGTTGAAGGGGGCACTGCTAGGATTACGCGGGGTGTAGTAAAACCTGGGGGTGGAGACTGCATCAGAATAACTCCTCAGCAACATCTCCTCCTATCCCTTTATATCTCAATGGACACAGTAAAGAAAAATGGAATGGAGCAGGCTTAAATGTTTTAGAGGAATGCCGTGCTCAGGTGGGAAGATGTAGGACTTTCTGTGGAGGAGGGAAGGCTTAAATGGCTGCGAGAACCTTGTGAGATTTATGCGTCCTCCTGTGCTCAACCCCTCTTTAGAGAGAGAGACTTATCTGGAGAGACTCATCTCATAGGTTTAAGCGCAGCCTGCTCAACCATCTCTTCACAATATCTCTACATCTTTTCTATCTTTCTATCTAGTAATAGCATAAGATGTACAAAGTCTGTAAAAGACTATCATGGAGCAGAAACCTTTTGGGCATAAGCCTGGATGATATAACAAAACAGGAAGGGACAAGTAGGGGAGTAGTAAAATCCAGTGTGGTGTGAAGGGAAGGATTGGTGTGTAAAGGAACATCCCCTGCTTGGGGTGGGGGAAGGGCAAGGGTACATAAAGAGGGGGAGGCGGGAGGGCATGACCCACCAAACAGAGGGGCTATTTGGCATTGTATAGTCCTCAAGGCAACAGCCTGTAAAATCTATGAATTACTCAGGATCAGTCTATGAAAAACCAGCAGCGTGAAGGGAAATAAGCTACTTCAAAATTGTGTAAAATGTATATAGGATATGTCAGAAAGTCCGATACAAGTCTCAGTCCGAAGTAGATGGCTAGGGGAAGAATTGGCAGGGGATGCGACAGTGCATGAGGGAGGTCAGCCGCTGGAATTGAGGGAGGTCAGCCGCTGGAATGTTGCTTTTCTGTAGATAGCCAGCTGGAACCACCAACACGTGACAGGCAGGTCAGAAGCAGGAACGGCAACCAGGCATGAAGAAAGTTCTGTCCTTGGAGTCTGTGTATCAGGTTCTTCAGATCGCGTTGAGTGACATCTAGGGTTTCGGGGGGTGTGCCACGGTAGTCCTGCCATCTAGTGGGTGACGTCAGGGTGTGCAGGGGTTCAGATGTTTTTTCCGGGATTCCTGTGAAAGAAACACAAACAATCTGCTTCTCGTGGTTAATTTGAACTTGTAACAAGTTATAGGTTTGTTATAGTTGATACCTCGATGATTATAATTGGTTTAAAATCTCTTTATGATTTTATTTAAAGGTCATCTAATGTGACCTCCTGTAGCAGCCTCTACCGCAGGATCTTGAGACCAATTTTAGCTAAAATATGTATTTTAAACAGACTCAAATTGCTTAGAGAGTTAACGCATATTTGTGACAATGATTTTAACGTTTACAGTGCCAGATTGATGCCAGATCTGTTGTGGATTAATTTCCACAAGATAGCTTACAGGGCACCTTTGGGGGCTCTTCAAAGGTGTCCTGTATATAAAATTTATATAGTTTAGTTTTGGGAATGAATAGTCACGTTGAACATTTAGACTTTTACCTAAATAGTAAGTTACCTTAACAAATTAATTTTTACCTTGTCTGGTAAAAGTGTAGCTGTAGGGTTACACTTTTGACCGTTAAGTTAGTGTTACCAAACTTGAGACATACCCATAAACATTTAGTTATAACACACTGGAGGAAAAAGAACTTTTGTTATAAAAACACATTATTTAAAAACAAATTTATATCTGTCATTAGTCACACAGTTTAAGACTAAACACTTACATATATACCAATACTATATATAAAAATCAAAAGAGGGAGAAAGAAAAAAATTTTTTGGAACATTTCTGGATGTCTCCAGAAACTTTGGCTGCGTCCAGCATTTTTATATAAAGCTAATTACCTTTTAGAGTACTCCGAGCAGATGGGTCATGCAAAAAAAATTATTTTTTTCCATTCAACACACTCACTCACAAAAACAACTGGCCAGTTATAACATAAGACATACAGGGAAAGGGTAGGAGAGAGGTCTCTGTGAGCCAGATTTTGTAGGTTCTGCCATGTCGTATTACGGGTCCTGGGATGTATCCTGCATCTGGTCCTCTTGTCGTATTTCTTGTTCTTCAGGAATAACAGCGCCATCCTGCGGGTATTGTTGGACATGGCGGGCAGGAACCCAGACAGGTTTAGAGAAATTTTGAGGGAAAATGCATGCGAAACCCCTTCCCATGGTCAATAATGGGTCAGGCCCTTTCCAAATTTTATCGAGTGGGTCTCTCCATTTGACCTTAATAGATGGGAGGGTAGATGGTGTTTGCCGGTGAAGAATAATAGGGGGTAAGGCCGAGTTATTGTAAATATTAAAGAGATTTAACATAGTTAAGGCTTTTGCTAGCTGGATATTGGGGGGATATGTTCCTCCTTTATCTTTATTTAGTTGAGCCTTCAGAGTTTTATGGGCCCTCTTGACAATGCCTTGTCCCTGTGGATTGTAGGGAATGCCCATGGTATGGGTAATATTCCAGAGGGAACAAAAATCTTTAAATTGTTTGCTTGTAAACATAGGTGCATTGTCTGTTTTCAAGAATAATGGGACCCCCATAAAGGCAAAACAAGAGAGCTTATGGCTTACAAGCTTTTTAGCACTTTCTCCTGTCTGAGCTGTAGCCCACATAAATTTAGAAAAGGTATCAATTGAGACAAACACATATTTTTGTCTGCCAAAGTTTGGTATGTGGGTGACATCAATTTGCCAAATAGCATTAGCTTTTAAACCTCGGGGGTTAACCCCAAGGGTCTGGATAGCAGGTGTCTTTATGAGACTTGCACAAGAAGAGCATGTAGCGAGGATATGTTTTAACTGTGGTACAGGAACATCAGGGAATCTTGCTCGAAGGCCTTTAAGATTAACATGGGTTAGAGAATGAAAATTAGCAGGATCAGAGACAGAGACTGGGAAAGTTCCTGTGGAGGCAAGGTGGTCAACTGCGGCATTCCCTTCGGACAGGGAACCAGGAAGAGGGCTGTGGGAACGAAGGTGTTGAATATACAGTGGTTGGGTTCGAGAACAGAGCATAGAGGCGATTTGAATCAAGAGAGGGGAAAGTGGGTTGTCATCAATTTTCACATAAGAACGAGCAAGCCATGGAAGTAAGTTAACAGTATACACACTGTCAGAAAAAAGGTTGAAGGATTCTGGTACAGTTTTTAGTGCAAGGAAAACAGCATAAAGTTCTTTGTACTGAGGGGAATTCTCAGGAAGCTCAGTAAAGAGAGGTTTAGGAGATTGTTTGTCTGGGTAATATATAAGGGCAGCAGCTCCCCTTTTTCCGCCATCAGTAAATATTGTAGGAGCGGAGGGAATGGGATCCCGAGAGAAAAGTTTAGGTGCTAGTAGAGGCAGAAGAGGTAAAGAAGCTATCAATTTATTAGAAGGAAAATGGTTATCTACTTGTCCTGGAAACCCCACGAAGCTTATGGCAAAGCGGGAATGATGGCGTATAAGCCACTCTGTATCTGTGAGAGAAAAGGGCAGAATGATTAAATCCAGTTTTTTCCCTAAGACCTGCACAGACCTATTTCTCCCTTGGCGAACCATGAATGCTAACACGTCTATCTCAGTGAGGAGTCTTGGAGCTCCTCCTACTGGTGTGTGAAGCCATTCGAGAACCCCATGGTCTTGCCACAGTGCCCCTACTACTGTGGGGGTGGAGTTGAAGATTAGAAGGTTTACCAGAGAGGAGGGGGAGAATCAAACAAGGTGCATGTCCTGGAGGGCCTGGTTAACCCTTTCCAGTGCCAAGGAGTTAACTTACGTTTTGAAGAGGGCTGTTTGTTTCCTTTCAACAGGTCAAACAGTGGTTGGAGGCAGCTTGTGGGCAGATAGAGATACTGCCTAAGCCAATTTAAATTTCCTAGAAAACTTTTTAAAGAAGCAAGAGTAAGGTTAGAAGGGAAGGTAACATTAGGTTTTAAGGGAAAATTTGCGTTAGAGAATTCTCTGAACCTAGGAAGGATATTGGAGGGATTAGCTGTATCTTCTCAGGGGCTACATTAAAGCCGCTTTTCTTTAATGCAGGAATGAGAAAATCACCTAAGGCATAGAGATCTGTATCTGATTTTCCCCATATTAAAATATCATCTGTATAATGAAAATTATTAAGGCCCTTATGAATATATGGGACAGGGGCAGATTTAACGGCCTCCTGACAAATAGTAGGACTATTGGCCATACCCTGGGGCAGCACCACCCATTCAAATCTATTAGCACGGCTAGCGTTATTAATAGATGGAACAGAGAAGGCAAAACGTTTACAATCTTGCGGATGCAAGGGGATAGAGAAAAAACAATCTTGTATATCAATAGCTATAATTGGAATTCCCGTGGGAATTGCAGAAGCAAGAGGCAAACCCCTTTGGGGGGAGCCCCAGACCTGCATGGTTTTATTTACTACATGGAGATCTTGAAGGAGGCGCCATTTTCCAGAGCGCTTTTTAATCACAAAGACAGGAGTATTCCATGGGCTTCGAGAATGACGAATGTGTCCCAAGGACAACTGCTCTCGGATGAGCTCTTTTAAAATTTTTAGCTTATCCCTAGGTAAAGGCCACTGTTCCACCCAGACAGGCTCATTAGAAAGCCAGCTTAAGCGGGGTGTTTGGCTACGAACAGAGGCATTTAGTATTGGGGGTGCTGAATAGACCTGGTATCGCGGGAACGAGTTTTACGCTCTGCAGAGGCGTCTGTGTATATCCTAACATCAAGACATTCCAGAAGATCCCTGCCCAGTAAGTTGGTGCTAATATTAGCTACCAAATGGCGGAAGTGTCTGGTAGAACCTTCTGGGTCTTCCCACATAAGCGAGTCTCATGTGCAAAATGCTCTGGTCATCCCTCCTATTCCATGTATACTGGGTCCAGGGCTAAGTTCCCAATCTTGGGGAACCTCTTCTTGCCTTAAAATCATCTTTTCTGCCCGTGTCAATCAAAAATTTAAAAGGAATATTGCCAATCTTTACTGTCATAGAAGGGTGGCCCCGTTCTAAAACAGGAGTGGTCCACAAAATCTCAGGCCCCGAATTTGTACCATTCAGGGGCGAACCATCTTTATGAAATTGGGACCAACAATCTCTCTTCCAATGAAACCCCTTACGACATTTTGGACAAACAGTACGTGGTCTCTGGCTCCCTGACTGAAAGCAGGGTTGCTCTGGCTGGAGGCATGGTTTCCCTGACTGGAGGCGTGGTCGCAACTTATCAGGACATTGGTTACGCCAATGTCCTTGGCGACCGCACTGAAAGCAGGCCCCGTTTTGCTTACGTGGGGCAACTGCATAGACCTGTGTCGTAGCGGGTGCCCCATAACTGCCTGATGTAAGTTCCTGTGTCACTAGAATCCAATTATCTGGGTGTAGGTGTTTAAGATTAAGGCATACCTGACGGAATTGTGGTGTCATGCCTTCCCAGACAATAGAGCGCAGGAGTAGTGTGCAGACGTCAGGATTATAAACCTTTCTCTCTAAGCTTCTCTTCACCCTTGAGATGAAGCTCGCCAGTGATTCATCAGAGCCTTGGTGAAAAGAGTTAATGGGAGCTGACGAATCTACATTGGGTGGGGTCACCCTTTCCCATGCTTGTGTTGCACAGATGCGTACCTGTTCAAAATAACCGGTTAGAAACCTGGCTTCTGCCTGCTGAGCTCCAGATTCATAAGCTCCTGCTCCAAACAAAGCATCAGAATTCCATTCTATCTGTTTGTTACTATTTTCCTGCGATTGTCTAGAGCACTCATCGTGGAAGCATGCCTGCCACTGAAGATAGAGTGGGTCTGGGAGTGCAGCATGATCCAGACCTTTCCAGTCTTGTGGTGTATTATGAGATGCTGGTAAAAGCTTATTAAGACGGACTTGGTCCATGGAGATTGCATTCCGTCCTCGCTGACTGCTTTTCTAAGCGTTCCAAGATCTTTAAAGGAATATGGCTGCCACGGCTGAGGGTTTTGTTTAGATGGGGCCAAGTTTACCGGGAATGTGTGGATTTGGTCCGATGGTGCGGGAGAGGGAGCTACAGAAGTGGAAAGTGCCATAGAAACTGCTGTAGTGGCTGCAGAGGAGACTAAATGCATATCTACGGGGATGGAGCTCCCGGGGTGGACTGCACATGGTTTAAAGTCCTTAAATGCTGAAAAAATATCCTTTAGCTCTTGTATCTCAGCCACTAGGTCCCTTAATGATGACATATCAGCAGGGGGCGGGGTCAGGAACGCAGAAGCTGCAGGCGGAGCTGAAACGGGGCGACAGGGGCAGGGGAGGTTCAGGGACGCAGAAACCTCAGGCGGAGCTGAAACCAGGTGGCAGGGGCCTGGGGCGGGGTCAGGAACACGGAAGCTGCAGGCGGAGCTGAAACTGGGGCATCAGGGCAGGGGGGGGTTCAGGGACACAGAAACCTCAGGCGGAGCTGAAACCGGGGCGGCAGGGGCCGGGGGCAGGTTCAGGGATGCAGAAACCTCAGGAGGAGCTGAAACCGGGGCGGCAGGGGGCAGGGTCAGAGGGGGAGCGTCCAAACACATGTGCGTGTCTGTGGGAACGGAATTCTTGGGTTTAGCCACTGATCGCTTAGGACGTCTAAGTCTTAAGCACATGTGATTTAACTCTCGTACCTCAGCCTCAAGGTCACTTATCCTTATGGCATACCACCTTTTACATATCTTGAAAGTGGCAACCACAGTTAAAAATATCCAAGGGGTAGCGAAAATTAAACCGTTTATGACAGTGCGAATCTGTCCCAGGTCAAGAGATAATGACTGGGACACCTCCTCATAAAACGAAAAATTTCCCATGGTGGAGGGAAACACGGGGCCACAGAAGTGGGCGGATGCCACTTACCTGTATCTGGGCGGATTCGGGGACCTCAGCCCGGGCGTGGTGTGGGTACGGAACAGGATGAGTGCCAGATGTTGTTGTGGTGGTCTGGTGTCGGGCTGCACCGCCGAGAAGAGAGTGGACATCCAGAGCAAAGGGGTACACAAATCTTTATTATAGGATGGGGGGGTTTGGTTCAGACCACGTGGAGCCAGCCGGCAATGGCCATCCCCACTACCTGACCACAGGGGGAGAGCAGGGAGAGAGATCTCAGAGAGGGAGAGCTGAGAGCCCAGAGAGAGAGAGGGGGGTGAGGGGGCTTTTTATTGGGCGACAACCAGGGGTGATGAGTAGGGCCAGGATTGGTTGAAGGGGGCACTGCTAGGATTTCGCGGGGCGTAGTAAAACCTGGGGGTAGAGACTGCATCAGAATAACTCCTCAGCAACACTCCTCTCCATTTCTTTCTGTCTTATCTAACAACAAGTACATCAATATCAACAATAACTACAGCAACAACAACAAAAAAACAAGGGCAACAAAAGGGAAAATAAATTTTTAAAAAACCTAAGAGGTCTATTCTAGGCTAATGGTTACTTGGATGTATACTTTTTACACTACAGTTGAAGGTCATCAAAGAATGTCCACAACTCATTTGACATTTGATTTTCCAAGTGACATTCCCTTCACACACACACACACACACACACACACACACAGAGAGATGCTCCTGGAAATAGTGTGTCTCTGACAGCATCCATGTGAATATCCTGCCATGATATTTACTCTGTTTAGTATTATATAATTATATCACCACTGTGTGAAATGGGGGCAAGGCTTGTGGCATCTCTATTGTTTCTAATCAATGCATGGGGATCTATAGTTATCAGAAAAAATTCTAAATGACTAATGAAAAACTCATAGCTGAAGATACAAATTGCTTCAGGGAATCATGCTGTCAGCTGTTCAGTAATGATCTGACCTTTGACTGATGACATCACAGCCCAGTGGCCCTAGCTACAGTGGAATCTTCAGTCTTGGAGACTGAACTGACAGTGCAAGTAGTGCTGTGTCCAGCTCTCTCTTTAGTGTCAAGGAGTGAAGAGCAGAGGATGTCTGAGTCTACCAGAAAGTCTTCGTGGCTTTCAGAGTGTCTGGACTGTCTGTCCTGCTTCAGGTAGAGTCTGTTCACATGCCCTGTGTGACCGGCAGAGCAGGAGGAGGGCAGTCCCACGACGTGCTCTGTGTGATGCCCACTGACAGAATCCTCAGCTTCAGCCCTGGTCTCATGAACGGTTACCTGTGCTCATGAGATTCCCTCCTGCTGATGCCAGAGAGCAGACTTGACCTGTTAGGATCAGAGTCCTGTGGGCTTACTCAGGGCACAGCCACGAAAAGCTTAGTACTTCCTTGAATTGAGAAACATTTGGATGTTGGATTTATTATCTGCTGATCTTGGGATTCCTGCCCCCCTCAACCCCCAAGTGATGACTGAGTTAAGATTAGAGTCAGTTTTCCAGAATCCTTTTATCTAAGGGTGTATGTTAACCTGAGACCACAGTGGAATGACCACTTCACACTCTTGGATGTCATGTAATCTGTAATTTGACTTCTATAAGGTCATATATCTGTTTACATTTTATTATTATGATTATTGAGAGTGAGAGTCAGAAGCAGAAGAGAAAGTGAAGGGGTTAAGGAGATGGGGAAAGGAAGAGGAAGAGGAAGGAGAAGAGGGAGGCGAAGGAGACAGCCAGAGAGTCATTGGCATATGCAAAACTGGGAGTGACACTTGGGGCTACATGATTTTCAGTTCATCTAGACACTGTACTGTGGACTGGAGTTAGTTGTTTGAAACATTTGTCTTCTCTCCTTTGTCCTCTAACTGTTCCCTCACCCTTTTTATCATTTAGTGGAGGGACTAATTCACTACAGTGCAGTTTGTTGACATGGGGTAAGATTTCTCATCACTCAGTGAGAGGTGTCTGCAGAACATTCTCCTCCCCACTCAGCTCCTCTCCCAGCACCAAGCACCAGGACCCCAATACCCTCGCTCACCCTCGCTCCCTCTTAGAGTCTCCTTTCTACCAGGTCTCCAGACTCTGCTGATTCCTTGTCCCCCGACACTAAAATGACAGTCCCTGTGTCCTGTCCTTCAAGCTGCCCTCCATCTCCACTGGCCCTGAGTGAGCTCAACTCTCACAGGACCTCTGTCTAGTTCAGGACTCCTGAATCAGGGTGCTGAGTCCTTCTGGGGAACTGAGACTCCTCTTCAATGCTTGTGAGTGCTGGCATCAGCAGGAGTCCTTGTGTCCAGCCTCCCCAGTGACAGGCTGCCCTGTGGGTCTGCTGTGTTGCAGTTCTGCTGTGGTGGAGAGCGGCCTGGAAGAGGAGAACATCCCAGAGGTGGCTCATGGCCACATCCAGTTCACAAGCCTTGGCAAATTCCAGAAGGGTCGAAGGTGGCAGAAAAGGCAACTGATCTTATATTCCAACGTGCTGCTCATCTCCAACACAAAGTGCGTACCTGTTCCCCCTGCTCCTGACTCCACAGCTGCCTCTTCTCTGCTGCCCTGAGGATAGAAGAGGTGGCTTTTCTGCAAGGTTTCTGTCCAGCACTGGGCAGGCAGCAGAGAGGAAGCAAGGAGACTGGGCAGGTCCCCGAGTTCTGGGGAAGGGCAGCCAGGGTGGAGAGGCTGAAGGAGAGATGCAGAGTCAGAGGCCAGGGGGCCCCCAGACTGGAGGACCCTCCCACACCCTGCTCTTCCTTCACATGTCTGCCCTTCCAGCTCGGTCCCAGGGAGACAGGACAAGCCATAGCCCATCTCTGCTTCCCAGGACTCACAGACACACTAAATTTCTGCAAAGTGTTTGCAATCACAGACTGCACATGGTGACAGGGACCAGGGACTGAGGGAATGAGTGGTTTATTAACTGAATTTATCCTGTGTGACACGAGGCAATGAATTCAGTGAGTGGACTACACTGTTGAGCAAAGTCCTCCTCAATTTTTTTTTTCCAGAGCACTGCTCAGCTCTGGCATTTGGGGTGCAGGGGATTGAACCTAGGACTTTGGAGCCTCAGGCATGAGAGTATCTTTTCATAACCATTATAGTGTCTATACACCACCCTCAAATTTCTTTTAAAGAACCTGAGAGACAAAGAAGGAGATGGGGAAGGGAACAGAGAGGAGAGACACCCAGTGACAGCTCCCACCGTGCAGTTCCCTTTGCTCCTGTCCATGGTCCTTCTCATGGTACATGAGCCTCTGCCTGGTTTTAGGTGGGCACAGTACTTAAGCAGCTTTTTCTGTTTTGCCAGAACATAAAAACATAATATAACATAACATGTTGACAGATATGTATATGTAAAATTATGAATACAAATTCATGAAAGCAAATTTTCAGTAACTTAAGCTTTAAAGGCATGAAAAACTCTTAGAAACTGAGACTGGGTGGCTGCGTGGTGGTGGCACACCTGGTTGAGCATCCATGGCCTAAGACCCAGGTTCAATCCCCACTCCCCATCTGCAGAGGGAAAGATGCATGAGCAGTTAGCAAGGCTGGAGGTTTCATTCCTCTCTTCCACTCAGTCACCTTACCATCCTATTTCTCGCAGTCCTATTAAAAAAACAAAACAAAACAAAACAAAAAACAGGAAAATGACCCACAAGAACAGTGGATTCGTCATTTAGCCACTAAGCCACAGAATAACCCCAGTGGCAACTAAAAAAAAAAAACATATTGAAAATTCAACTTGTTTGGGACTCATGGAAAATATGTTTAACTAACATTGTAAGGCATGATTTATTTCATTAGTATCCTCAAGTACTTTCAGGATGACAATAATTAACTAATAAGCTCATTGCAATTTCCATACAATTAATAAGGGAAATATGATCATGGATCATTATGGCTAATAAGTAAGCAACAGGAAAGATGCTAAATGAGTGAAAGGTTCTCTTAGTGAGCTCATAAATATAGGGGGGATATCTAAATGTTCTACAATGTTCAGGAAAATGGCTGCTTTCCTCCCACTGGTAAGGAGTGTTCAGGGACATCCTGGGCCAGGCTCCAGTCAGCACACAGCACTCAGGCCCCAGCCCTCCCTCTCAAGGCTGTGCTCTCAAGGCTCAGCTCAGAGGGGAAGGAGCCACAGAAATACACCCACCATCTCCCCAGGAGAAACCCAGCTGCTCTCAGAATGCTGGAGATGCCAGCTGACTGCTCTGTGCTCTGTTCCCTCTCCAGGTTGAAGAGTGACTGCAGAATCAAGTACACGTTGACCCTGCGGGACATGTCAGTGACATTCAACAAGAGGAAAGGAAACAAAGCCCGAACATCGCTGGTCTTGGGCTGGAGAGACCGCATCTTTGTGGTCTGTTTTCAGTAAGACTGCAGCCTGACCCTGTCTCCTCATGACTCTCAGGGGGAGCACAGCTCCATCTGGGGGTCTATTAGCCACACGTGCTCTGACCCCCACAAGGACTGCTGTGTGCTCTCAACTGTCCCCCAATGGCTCTGATTCAAGCAAACACATGCAGTTTCTAAGCCCTCTGAAGGTAGAGACCAGGGGCTTGAACCTGGGTCCTTGTGCATGGTAACATGTGCAGTTAATCACTGGCACCACCACCTGACCCCCAACGCAATTTCCTCTCCATCTAGAAGATTTCTTTGCCAACTCAGCAAACTATCTGTCAGAGAGCTGGGCCTCTCACCAACCAGTGAGCAGGACAGGCCTCCTGACTCACACAGTCCCACCAATAACAACCTGATGTTGATGTTTACATGTTGAAGATTTTTTTGTTTCCTGTAGATAATTTACCCCTGGAAGGGATACCTTTATTTTACTTTTTGTTAACTTTTTATTGGTGGGGGGAAGTACTCACAATATATTTATGTGAATTTTGTGCATTTTATCTTCTTTTCTCCCCTTCTCTTGTATTTCAGTTCAGTTACGAAAATTGAGCAATGGTACAATGAGCTCTATAGGTATGTCCTTAGTTCAGGTATTAAAAATCTTTTTTTTAAAGACTTTATTTTATTAATTAGAAAGACAGGGGAAGAGAGAGAAAGAAACAGACATCACTCTGGTACACGTGCTTCCAGGGATTGAACTAGGATCTCATGCTTGCATCCTTTTTCCTTTGTGACACCTCCTAGGCCATGGTATTTCAAATCTTCAAGTTCTCAGAATGCAGAGTCCTAGCAGTCAGGGCCCCTCCCTCTCCTCCCCCTTCTCTCCATGCTGTGATGGGAGCTAACATCACCCTGGACCATGTATTCACCTGCCCTGACTTAAGGGCAGGTTTCTCTGTGGGGTGGTTCTCAAAGCAAATGCACCTGCCAGCCCTACAGCCCAGGGAGGTTCTGGCCTGGACTCTAGGCAGGAAAGCTTTGAAGACAGGATCCGTAGGCCTGATTTCAGAGAGCTGACAACATAGGTATGTTTTCTAGGACTGCTCTCATTTTCCAGAAATACATTTGCATATATCTTCATTAGATCTTGCTGAGTATGTTAATATCTTGAAAATGTGAAAAAGACTGAAGTGACCAGTCAAAATGTAAGTTGACTTGAAAATAATCTAACAGATATTCTTCTGTTTTGGGTCACTGTGGACTTGATTAGCAACATTCAGAATGAGATTCTGGGCATCCAGAAAACCTCCCGAAAGCAGGTGGAAGACATCACTGTAAGTATTTCTAAGACTAGAACTTACAATCCAAGCTCCTGCCTTGGACAGAAAGAGGTCTAGATATGAGGGAAGAACCCAGAACGTACCAGAGTGAAAAGTGTATTTTTCTACAGACGCACACATCTGTGTATACACAGAAACGGAAGCTGAGACTATATGCAACAATCCTTGGTGACAAACTTGGAAAGAACACTGCATCTGAAAAGTTACCGTTTTTTTCAGATTTCCCCTAATATCCATCCTTGATGTCTCTTGCACCAAATAATTTTCATGAGGCAGCTTTTCTATTAGCATGGATTTCTTTTTCCAATTAACTCTTCCATATACAAAGTGGTTTGCATTCTTTTCCGTAGATAATTTATCCCTGGAAAGGATTTTTGTTTACTTTTTATTCAAGGGGGTATTACTGGTTTACAGTAAACAGTAAACAGTTGTTGGCACATATGTATATTTTCTCAGTTTTCTGCAAAACACTCTCACCCCCAGCCCAGTTCCTCCTCCCCCATCATGCAACAGGACCTGAAAGACCACTCGCCCTAGTCCTTTACTTTGGTGCAGTACACCAAACCCAATTCAGGGATGGCCCTTTCAAGTCAAGAGAAAATTCTGACCTCAATTTTCTTTTCCTTTCCTTTCTTTTCCTTTCTTTTTTTTTCTTAATTTATTTCTTTATTGGGCAATGAATGTTTTACATTCCACAGTACAATAGTTTGTACATGCATAACATTCCCCAGTTTCCCATTTAACAATACAACCCCCACTATGTCATTTATCATCCTTCATGGACCTGTATTCTCCCCACCCACCCACCCCAGAGTATTTTACTTTGTTGTGATAGGCCAATTACATTTCGGGTTCTACTTTTGTTTTCGTTTCTGATCTTGTTTTTCAACTTCTGCCTGAGAGTGAGATCATCCCATATTCATCCTTCTGCTTCTGACTTATTTCCCATAACATGAATTTTTTAAGGTCCATCCAAGATCGGCTGAAAACGGTGAAGTCACCATTTTTTACAGCTGAGTAGTATTCCATTGTATATAGATACCACAACTTGCTCAGCCACTCATCTGTTGTTGGACACCTGGGTTGCTTCCAGGTTTTGGCTATTACAAATTGTGCTGCCAAGAACATATGTGTACACAGATCTTCTTTGATGGATGTGTTGGGTTCCTTAGGATATATCCCCAGGAGAGGAATTGCAAGGGTCATAGGGTAGGTCCATTTCTAGCCTTCGGAGAGTGCTCCAGACTGTTCTCCATAGAGGTTGGACCAATTGACATTCCCACCAGCAGTGTAGGAGGGTTCCTTTGACCCCACACCCTCTCCAGCATTTTCTACTGTTACCTTTTCTGATGTATGACATTTTCACAGGAGTGAAGTGATACCTCATTGTTGTCTTGATTTGCATTTCTCTGACAATCAGAGACTTGGAGCATTTTTCCATGTGTTCCTCAGCCTTTTGGATCTCTTCTGTGGTGAATATTCTGTCCAAGTCCTCCCCCATTTTTGGATGGGGTTATTTGTTGACTTGTTGTTGAGTCTGGCAAGCTCTTTTTATATGCTGGTTATTAAACTCTTATCTTATGTATGTATGTAAAGATCTTCTTCCATTCTGTGAGACATCTCTTGGTTTGGGTAGTGGTTTCTTTTGCTGTGAAGAAGCTTTTTAATTTGATGTAGTCCCATAGGTTTATACTTGCCTTAGTCTTCTTTGTAATTGGATTTGTTTCATTGAAAATGTCTTTAAAATTTATGCGGAAAAGAGTTCTTCCAATATTTTCCTCTAAGTATCTGATAGTTTCTGGTCTAACCTCCAAGTCCTTGATCCACTTGGAATTTACTTTTGTATTTGGTGAAATACAATGATTCAGTTTCATTCTTCTGCATGTTTCAACCCATTGTTTCCAACATCATTTGTTGAAGAGACTCTGCTTTCCCCATTTAATAGTCTGGGCACCTTTGTCAAAGATTAGATGTCCATAGGTGTGGGGCCTCATTTCTGGGCTCTCAATTCTATTTCACTGTCCAGTGTGTCTATTCATGTTCCAGTACCAAGCATTTTTGATGACAATGGCCCTATAATACAGTTTGAAATCTGGGAGTGTGATGCCTCTGGTTCTGTTCTTTTTTCTCAAGATTGTTTTGGCAATTCTAGGTCTTTTCTGGTTCCAGATAAACATTTGTAGCATTTTTTTCTATTCTCCTAAAAATGTGCTTGGGATCTTGATAGGGATAGCATTAAATTTGTAGATGGCTCTGGGTAATATATTCATTTTGATGATGTTAATTCTTCCAACCCATGAACATGGAATATCTTTCCACTTCTTTGTGTCTTTTTCAATTTCTTTGAGTAGTGACTCATAATTTTCAGTATACAAGTCTTTTACTTCTTTGGGTAGATTTACTCCTAGATATTTTATTGTTTTTGTTGCTATAGGAAAGGAATTGATTTCTGGATTTCAATTTCTTCTAACTTAGTGTTTGCATAGAGGAATGCCACTGACTTTTGAATGTTAATTTTATAGCCTGACACCTTACTGTATTGCCTGATGATTTCCAAAAGCTCCTTGCTGGATTCCTTAGGTTTTTCCATGTTAACTATTATGTCATCTGCAAATAAGTAGAGTTTGACTTCTTTTTTTTTTCTTGTTTTTCAGAGCCTCACTTATTCAAGGAGGCAGAGAGAGAGAGAGAGAGAGAGAGGGGAGATGCAGGGGGAGGGGAAGAGGGACAAAGAGGGGGAGGGAGAAAGAGATGGGGAGGGGGAAAGTGGGAAAAGGAGGAGAGAGACAGAGGGAGTGGGAAAGAAGGGGAGGGAGAGAGAGGAAGCAAACAGCACAGGGTGTGTCTACTGCAAACATGAGGCTAGGAAAAATGGTTGTTTTGTTAAAATATTTATCTATTTATTTTAAATATTTTATTTATTTATTCCCTTTTGTTGCCCTTGTTGTTTTATTGTTGTAGTTATTATTGTTGTTGTCATTGTTGGATAGGACAGAGAGAAATGGAGAGAGGAGGGGAAGACAGAGAGGGGGAGAGAAAGACAGACACCTGCAGACCGGCTTCACCGCCCGGGAAGCGACGCCCCTGCAGGTGGGGAGCCGGGGGCTCGAACCGGGATCCTTATGCTGGTCTTTGTGCTTTGCGCCATCTGTGCTTAACCCGCTGTGCTACCGCTTGACTCCCGATACAACCCTTTTGTCCACCAGTATTTCCTGACAGTGTGCAAGGGCCCAGGTTCAAGCCCCGGGTCCCCACCCGCAGGGGGATGTTTTAGGAGCAGTGGAGCAGGGCTGCAGGTGTCTGTCTCCCTCCCTCTATTCCCCTTTCCCACTCAATTTATCTCTGTCACTAGCCAATAGAAGGTAAATAAAAGAACAAAAAAAAACCTAAAATATTTTTTAAACATTTGATAACAAAAATAAATAAATAGGGGCTGGGTGATGGCATACCTGATAGAGTGCACGGAGTACCAGGCACAAGGCCCCGGGTTCAAGGCCCCGCTCCCCACCTGCAGGGTGGGGGAAGGTTCATGAACTTGGTGAAACAGGTGTTTCTCTCCTGCTCTATCTCCCCTTTCTCTGCTCAATT
This sequence comes from Erinaceus europaeus, assembly GCF_950295315.1. Taxonomy (NCBI): domain Eukaryota; kingdom Metazoa; phylum Chordata; class Mammalia; order Eulipotyphla; family Erinaceidae; genus Erinaceus; species Erinaceus europaeus. The sequence goes on from NC_080163.1 coordinate 170,123,654, forward strand.
TCTCTGTCTCTGTCCAATAAAATAAAAATAAGGAATTTTTAAAATAATCAATAGATGTTATCTCTATTCCAAAAATCAAATCTCAACAATAAGTAAAACGAACCAAGGAGACAGAGACGGGTAGTTGGACACGGAGACCCATCCCAGGCTGATTAGGACAGGGAGTGCAAGACTCCACTGGCAGGCGGCACGCAGGCCCTGGGTTGGGGGGCGACCAATTAGGTCCAGACTCCCCAAGGGTCTGATGAGGAAGCCACCGCCTTGCTTGAGTGTCAGGTGTGTCACTGTTCAAAGGAACTTATCCACGCTCACGCGATAAGTACGTGGGGATAAGCACGTGGCGATTTCCATGCAAGAGGCCCTCGGTTCGATCCCTGGCACGGCCTTATGCTGGAGCTGGGCTGTGCTCTGGTTAAAAACAAAGCACCCACAGTTACAGGCCTGAGGCCCCAGACGCTGCAGGTTCAATCCCCGGCATCCCCTCATGCCTGAGCTGAGAGGGGGTTCTGTTTCTCTTCCCTCTCCTTCTCTCTTCTCTCGTTCTTTTTAAAATCTTTTTTTTAAAAATTTATTATTGGGGGAGTCGGGCTGTAGCGCAGCGGGTTAAGCGCAGGTGGCGCAAAGCACAAGGACCGGCATAAGGATCCCGGTTCGAACCCCGGCTCCCCACCTGCAGGGGAGTCGCTTCACAGGCGGTGAAACAGGTCTGCAGGTGTCTGTCTTTCTCTCCCCCTCTCTGTCTTCCCCTCCTCTCTCCATTTCTCTCCGTCCTATCCAACAACGACGACAACAATAATAACTACAACAATAAAACAACAAGGGCAACAAAAGGGAATAAATAAATAAAATAAAATATTTTTTAAAAATTATTATTGAATAGAGACAGAGAGAAATTGAGAAGGGAGGAGGGAGAGAGAGAGAGAGACAGAGAAACACCTACAGCCCTGCTTCACCACTTCTGAAACTTTCCGCTGCAGATGGGGACCAGGGACTTGAACCCAGATCCCTGTGCTCTGTAACGTGAGCACTCAGCCAGGTGTGCCACCACCTTGCCCCTCTTCTCTCATCCTTTCTGTTTCTTTCACAACAGGTAAATATTTAAAAATAAACAAAGAAATTTCTAAAAAGTGCATGGGTGAGTGGTGGCACAGCTGGTTGAATGCCCATACTTGGTACACAGCACAGGGACCTGGGTTCAAGGCCCCAGTCCCCACCTTGGGAGGGAGCTTAGTGAGCATGGGAGCAGGGCTGCAGGAGTCTCTGTGTCTCTCTCCCTCTCTACTTCTCTTTGTCTCTATCAGAAAAAGAAAGGATCCGACGGTGAAGCAGGTCTTCAGGTGTCTGTCTTTCTCTCCCCCCTCTGTCTTCCCCTCCTCTCTCCATTTCTCTCTGTCTTATCCAACAACAATGACATCAATAACAACAACAATAATAATTACAACAAGAGCAACAAAAGGGAATAAATAAATAAATTGTTTTGCCTCCAGGGTTATTGCTGGGGTTCAGTACCTGCACCATGAATCCACTGCTCCTAGAGGCTACTTTTTCCACTTCTGTTGCCCTTGTTGTGGTTACTATTATAGTTGTTATTGTTAGATAGGACAGAGAGAAATGGAGAGAGGTGGGGAAGACAGAGGGGGGAGAGAAAGATAGACACCTGCAGACCTGTTTCACCACCTGTGAAGGGAACTCCATGCAGGTGGGAAACGGGGAACTCGAACTGGGATCCTTTTGCAGGTCCCTGCGCTTTGTGTCAAGTGTGCTTAACCCGCTGCATTGCTGCCCAGCCCCCTCTTTAACTTTAAAAGAAATATTTATTGATGGGAGTTGGGCCATAGCGCAGCGGGTTAAGCACACATGGGGCAAAGTGCAGGGACCGACATAAGGATCCCGGTTCAAGCCCCTGGCTTCCCACCTGCAGGGGAGTCGCTTCACAGGCGGTGAAGCAGGTCTGCAGGTGTCTCTCTCTCCCCCACTCCGTCCTCCCCTCCTCTCTCCATTTCTCTCTGTTCTATCCAACACTGACAGCAATAAGAGCAATAATAACAACAACTATGATGACAATAAACAACAAGGCCAACAAAAAGGGGGGAAAAATAGCCTCCAGGAGCAGTGGATTCCTAGTGCAGGTACCGAGCCCCAGCGATAACCCTGGAGGCAAAGAAAAAAAAAAGAAGTTAAACAGAAAACATGAATGAATGAGTGAATGAATGAATGGTCTCCAGGTGGTCTCTACCCTTCCATGGCCAGAGGAGGCTCTGGTGGTCCCTACCAAGCTCTGCAGCTGAGTCCCCTCTCTAAGCAGATGGAGAAAGTGCCCGCCCCACCAACAAAGATGACAGACAGACAGACAGCAGGAGTCACAGGGCCTCCACATTTCCCACGTCTACGCTCGACTGGACCTGCCAATATACGCCCACCCTGTCCAACGCTTGACGTCTCGTCATCCAATCTGGTCCCCTACGCCTACACTGAACTTCTCTGTTCCAGACTCTTGGAAACAGAGTTGGCAGTCAGCCGAGGTAAAGAACAAACACCTCATCACAGACCCCTGCAAGCGTCAACCCGGCTTTGACCTAGCACGTTATGATCGGGCCCTCCTCAATCGCTATTGAACAGGCCATGGCCGGTGCGCCGCTATGTTCCATCGCTGGGGAGCCAGAGACGACCCGAACTGCCCCTGCGGCTCCAGACAGACTATGACCCACATAGTCAACGACTGCCACCTCTCCAGATTCAAAGGAGGTCTTGAAACTTTACATCAGGCTCAACCTGACGCTGTTGACTGGCTACGGAAGAAGGGCAAACGCTAGAAGAAGAAGGGGCTGGTCTGGGGTCTGGGTCCCAGGGAGTTTGCAACCTGTTTGCTGGGAACCTAGTTCACCTCTACACCTATTACGACTTCCTTTTTTCCTCTTCTCTCTCAGAGAACCAAACCCATGCCTGGCTTCCTCTGGTGTTTCCCAGGTTTGCTCCCTTCTCAGTGATGGTATCAAAACCAGATGCCTGATGACAGACACTTCAGGTCCTGGTGAAACTGGGGTTCGGAGCCCTCTGGTCATCTTCCCCTACCAGTTACCCCTCTGGAAGTCTGGACCCAAATTCTTTCTTTCTTAATTTATTTATTTTCCTTTTTGTTGTCTGCCGGGATAGCCTGAGGGTACTTCTTCCCGAGCTAGTGCTCTCTGGCTTGGAGAGAACTCAACTGGAGCCGATCTAGGCTGCTGCGTGGGAGAGGGATCAGGAACTCGTGCCGCACTAACTTCCGCAGGAGATACACTCTGGAACTCTCGGAGCCGGAAAGCAATTTCCAGGTCAGAGTTTGACTTCTTATCTTCCAGTCTTTATCCCTTTAATTCCTTGCTCCTGCCTGATTGATATGGCAAGAACTACAACACTATGTTGACTAGTAATGGTGATAGTGGGCATCCCTGTCTATTGCCTGATCTGAGTGGAAATGCTTCTAGTTTTACACCATTGAGTATGATGTTGGCTGTAGGTTTGCTATATATAGACTCCACTATCTTCAGGAATTTTCCATCTATTCCCATTTTTGTAGTGTTTTTATCATAAAGGGATGTTGTATTTTGTCAAAGGCTTTCTCTGCATCTATTGATATGACCATGTGTTTTTTGGTCTTGCTTTTGTTGATGTGGTGGATCACATTATTTGATTTACATATATTAAACCAACCTTGCATGCCTGGGATAAACCCCACTTGGTCATGATCAAAAATCTTTTTGATATACTGTTGTATCCGGTTGGATAGTATTTTGGTGAATATTTTCGCATCTATGTTCATCAAAGATATTGGTCTGTAGTTTTCTTTTTTTGGTTGTGTCCCTGTGCTTTTGGTATCAGAGGGATGTGGGCTTCATAGAAGCTGGCAGGGAGTATTCCAGTGTCTTCAATCTTCTGGAAGACTTTTAAAAGTAGAGGTATTAGTTCTTCTTTGAAGGTTTTGTAGAATTCATTTGTAAAACCATCTGGTCCAGGACTTGTATTTTTGGAGAGATTTTTGATAACTGTTTCAATTTCATTAGCTGTGATGGGCCTGTTCGTGTTATCCACTTCCTCTTTAGTTTTGGAAGTTGGTAGGTATCTAGGAAATCGTCCATTTCTTCCAGGTTCTCTAGCTTGGTGGCATATAGTTGTTCATAGAAGTCTCGCATGCCATGTTGAATTTCTGCAGTGTCTGCTGTGATATCTCCTTTTTCCTTTACTATCCGATTTACTTGGGTCTTCTCCCTTTTTTGTTTTGTGAGTATGGCTAAAGGTTTGTCGATTTTGTTTACTCTTTTGAAGAGCCAACATTTACTTTCGTTGATCTTTTGTATGGTTTTCTTATTCTCAATGTTATTTATTTTTGCCCTAACTTTAGTGATTTATGTCCTTCTGGTTGCTTTAGGGTTCCTTTGTTCTTCTTCTTATAGGTCTTTAAGATGTGCAATCAGGCTGTTTATTTGTGCTTTTTCTTGTTTCCTAATGTGTGCTTGTATAGCTAGGAACTTCCCTCTTAGGACTGCTTTAGCTGTGTCCCAAATATTTTGATAGCTTGTGTCTTCATTTTCATTGAACTCTCGAAACATTTTGATTTCTTCCTTGATTTCCTCTTTGACCCAGAAATTGTTAATAAGTGTACTGTTGAGCTTCCACATTTTGGCACTGTTACTAATCTATTGTTGATTGTTAAGTGTTAGTTTAATTCCACTGTGGTCTGAGAAGATGTTTGGGATGATTTCAATGCTCTTGAATTGGCTGATGCTGTCTTTGTGGCCTAATGTATGGTCTATCCTTGACAATGACCCATGTGGATTTGAGTAAAATGTGTATTCCAGTTTCTTGGGATGAATGACTCTGAAAATATCCAATAGTTCTAGTTTATCTATCTCTTCATTTAGCTCCCTTATGTCTTTATTGATTTTCTGCCTGGATGATCTGCCAAGTTGAGAGAATGGGGTGTTGAAGTCCCCTACTATGATTGTATTGCTGTTAATATATTGCTGTAGCTCTTTCAGTAGAAGTTTGATGTATTTAGATGGCTTCTCATTGTGTGCATAGATGTTAATAATTGTTCAGTCCTCTTGATCCTCTGAGCATTAAGTAGTGTCCATTCCTATCTTTTTTAATCTTATCTATTTTAAAGTCTATCGTGTCAGATATGAGTATAGCTGTTCCTGCACTTTTTTCTGAGCCATTGGCTTGAGTGATAGTTTTCCATCCTTTCACTTTAAGTCTGTGTTTGTCTTGTTGAGTTCGGTGGGTTTCCTGTAGACAGCATATTGTTGGGTTGTGTTTTCTGATCCATCTTCCTACTCTGTGTCTTTTAATAGGTGAATTCAGGCCATTGACATTTATTGATATCAAATATTGAAGATATTTTAACGCCATTCTTGTAGAGTTTTAGAGTGTTTTGATATATGTCCTATTTGTGGTGGTCTGATTGTTTATAGGAGACCTTTCAGAACTTCTTTCAGGGCAGGCTTGTTGATAGTTGATTCCTTCAACTATTGCTTGTCTGAGAAGGTTTTGATGCCTCCATCTAGTCTGAATGACATTTTAGCAGGATATAGTATTCTTGGTTGAAAGCCTTTCTCATTGAGCACTCGATAGATATCTTGCCATTCTCTTCTGGCCTGTAGTGTTTGTGTGGAGAAGTCTGCTGCTAATCTTATGGGTTTTCCTTTGTAGGTGACTCTTTGTTTTTCTCTTGAAGCCTTGAGGATCCTTTCTTTATCCTTATTCCTTTCCATTCTAAGTATGGCATGTCTTGGTGTCTTTAGGTCTGGGTTAATTCTGTCTGGGACCCTCTGGGCTTCTTGAATCTTTATGTCTTTGATGTTGTCTAGACTAGAGAAGTTTTCAACTATTATGGCCTGGAAAATGCTTTCTTCCTCTCCTGCTCTTTCTTCCTCTGGTATGCCAATAATGCATATATTGTTTCTTTTGAAGTCATGCCATAGGACTCTGTTGTTGTTTTCAGCATCTATTTATCTCTTTTTGAGATCTCTTGCTTCTTTGTTAGTTGTCTCTAATTCATCCTCAATCTTGCTAATTCTGTCTTCAGCCTTATTGGTTCTATTCTCTCTGCCCTCTACTGTTTTCTGGAGTTCATCTATTTTGTTGCCTTGTTCTGATACTGTTTTAGCTTGTTCAGCTAGTTGCGTTCTTAGCTCAGCAATTTCAGCTTTCAGCTCTCTAATAACCATGAGATAATTAGTATTTTCTTCCATAGTCCCATTTGTTGTTCCTGTATTTCTGATTACAATTTTTTCAAATTCTTTACTAACTCCTGTTATTATTTCCTTAGCTAATGTTTGGACGTTGAACTCATTATTTTGTGCTTCACCCTCTGGAGGACATTTAGCTGGACTCTTGTCCTGGTTCGATTCTCCAGTATTTCTTCTTGTTGTTTTAACCATTTTATATATTATGTTATGAGTTCCCTTTATCAGTACTTTTCAAATTACTGATCACTATTGCCTGGATTGACCTGTGTCTAAGTAAGTTAATTAAACGGTTCACAGTGGTGGAAGTTACCAGTTGTTTCAATAGTTTTTTAATCCCTGAGTTGGAGCTCAGTGGTTTAAAAGCCTCTTTTTTTCCTTCCCTGTAGGCTATGGGAGCCTGAGGGCTTTTAAAATATCAATAGGCTTCTTAGCTTAATCACTGACTCCTGACCAAGAGATAAAGCAGGGTGTGGCAGAGGTAATCCATTGGTTATGCAAAGAGATTTTCACAACCCCTCAGCTATGCCAAGGAGGTATAGGTCTTCTTCTGAGTTTCCTGGTTAGATCTCTGTCCCCTGGTGTCCCTCCCTGTCGCTGCTCCAGATGCTGAGGGCAGTAGCAATGAAGACTCAGAGTTGCACTTGGTGAGTCTCTGGGGAGTCCTCTCCTCCCTTCAGCTGTCCCCTTGTTCGTGGAGCAGACTGGAGGTGGTGTCTCAACTGATAAACTGCTGGACTGTTAGCAGTCACTTCATCTCTCCTTTCGCTCCTCTCTCCTGTCACCAGCCACATGTGTTTGTACTCACCGGTGATTTAGTGGGTTGCTATAGTCATTCTAGTCCTGTCTTGTTCAGTCCCGGGTGGTCTCCTTTGGTATTCCTAGTTGATCCGGGAGAGGGGAGGAGAGGAGAGAAAGCGATATGCTGCTGCTCGTAGCTCTGATCCGGAAGTCTCCTTTCCTTTCTTTTTCTCCTCTCTCTCTGGGGCTCTTGCTGCACTACAAATCAACTGCTCCTATGGCTATTTATTCGATTTTTTTTTTTTTTATAGGAGAGAGAGAAATTGAGAGAGGAGGGGAAGATACTTGAAAGAGAAAGAGAAACTGCAGGTATGCTTAACCACTTGTGAAGTGACCCCCATGCCGATCAGGAGCAGGGGCTTGAACCAGGACCCTTATGTAGATCCTTGCACTTTGTACTATGTACGCTTAACCTGTTGTGCCATAACCCACCACTGCCCCCTCAAGAGAGATAGACACCTGCAGACCTGCTTCACCTCTCAGGAATCCTCCCCACTACAGGTAGGGAGTGAGGGTTCAGCCCTGGGTTCTTGCACTTGGTAAGGTGTGTGCCTAACCAGCTGCACCACCTCCTAACCTGCTTTCTTTTTTTTTTTTTATTCCTTCTTTCACATAATTTGAGCTTCTGCATCATGTAAGGGTTGGCCTTCATTCTGCATCACTGATGACACTTTCCTGCTTCTTCATACACCAGGCAATGCTTCTCCTCAAGTAGGGGAAAATGTGTGTTTTTTTCTTTCAAACCATTTGATTAGATAGTTGATATTTTTAATTACAAATTAATCAACTAGGAATTACCTGTGTGTATATCCTGAGACTAGAGAGCAAGCAAGAAGAAATCCATATATCCTTGTCAACACACTTCTGAACATGCACTGAAAACCCAAGGATTCACTTAAATCTACAGTGTAGACTCTAAACCACAGTCACCCCCAGGGGTGAAGTAGTTTTGATCCTGGACATAGGGCTCTCTCTCTCTCTCTCTGAGGAAACAGAGCTGCTGGAAAATGTGTTCTTCCACTGTTCACTCCAAAGGCTTGTTGTGACTCTGCCTTCCTTCTCTTCCAGGAAGCGAATTCCAGTCTGGAAGAAACCACAGAGCCACCTGCAGGTGAGTGTCAGGGTAATCTGAGAAGAGGCTGATTGGAGTAAGACATTAACTGCAAAGACTCAAAGTAAATGGTTTCCGGCTTCGCTTCAATACCTTGTGACAGGGAAAAGCACAGGCAATAGGCCTGCATGCATTCAATAGACAGTAACCTACTCACTGCTCTGTAACAGGCTCTAGGGACAGTCCTTGCTTCTCTACTTCTTTCTCTGTGGCAGATTTGCTCTATAGCACTCTTCCTCATGAGGAATTCATGGCATTCCAGGCACAGGAATGTATAAGAGCATCTTCCTCTTTATTTTGTCAACATTGTGCTTGGGCACATGCGAGGGCAGGGTCTCCTGTCAGGTTCAGAGGCACAGAGACACAGAGACACGGCCTTCTTTGCACAGAAAGTCCAGGAGAAGGCCCCTGTGTCACACTCACAGTGAGGTGAGTCTCTTCATGGTCAGCCTGGACCTAGACTGAGGTTCTCTCCATCTAGGTGGCAAACATCTGCAGGAGCATGAAGTGGGCCAAATGCCGGCCACTGAGGAGCTTCCACAGGAAGCACAGGAGTCCCCCAGACTCGCATGTGAAGACCAGCAGGGGAGAGGGGACCCCCTGAGTGCCTGTGTATGCCTTGATCCAGGTCAGATCTTCCTTCCTGAAATAAGCTCATGACACTGAAAACCAATCCCATGGGAGGGAGGGCAGGATTGGCAGGGACCTAGAAGCCCCCAGAAACCATGCGCGTCTCCACTGACTCTGGTAGAGGTGGAGCTGCAGTGCAGCTCAGAGTTGCAGGGATGGACTGGACTCTATTCTGAGCTTGTATTGGAGGTATTGGAGAAGCCTTGGGGTTCCTGTTACAGTGACACTCTCAATTCCACCCACAGAGCAGACTCATTTCCCAAGTCGTCTTCAGGCACAGATGAGCAAGAAACTAGACTGAAAGTCTATGTGTTATCACGTGTCTTTAAAATGGTCGTTCTATCCAGTCCCTCCCCCTTCCCCAATATAATGCTAAAACTCCCCACCAATCTTTGTGCCTTGTAAGAAAAGGCCTAGCTGGCATTTTTTTTGGGTCAGAATAGAATGGATTAAAATATTTTTTAATATGATAATGTGAATCCAGAAGAACTCACTTACACTTTCAAGGTTGTATTCATACCCCATCAACCCTGAGGTATTCATAAAACAAATCTTGCCTAAATACTGAAGACAGATCATTTTAATAATCTAGCCTGTTTAGTCATCCCACTCAGTCCCCACAGAGCATCTCTCTTGTTTGGTCACTGAGGGAACATGAACTCTTCCTCTAAATAATGCCCAGCACAGAAGGACCAGGCCTAACAGGGTGACACAGGACTCTGTTTCTCTGCTGCTGCCTGTGCTCAGCCTCAGAGGACTCTCTGGGTGTAGAGTGAGTGTAAGGAGATGTGGCATTCTTCCTCAAGGTGTTCTCTCTGCTGAGACTCCATATTGAATTTATCTGGATTCCAGTTACAAATATTAAGTTCAGTAAAACATAAGGTCACATACCTCAACTCCTCATTAAACATTTTCCTGCTAAGATGCCGGGATCGTGTCTCCTAGACTTAAGACTGGGTTTGCTCTCCCCTTCTGTCCCTCTACAATGGTTTCAGTGAGGAAGTGGACCCTCAGCCCCTTGCTTCTCCAAGCCCTTCATCCTCTCACTGCCTCTGCTCTGCTCCCTGAGGCTCCTCCTTTGTCCATTGCTAAACCCACTGCTATGTTCATAGGTCTCTGTGCTGGGGGTGACTCCACCTGGACCCTGGGCAGCTCTATTGACAGAGACAAGAACAAGAGTCTGTCAGTGGCTGTGGAGCAGAGGAGTGAGGACAACACTGCCTTCTGTGACATGGAAAGCACCAGGCAGTGCTCCATGTTCATTCATCGGCACAGGGCTCCGACACGGCCACCTGTATTGACCCAGACTGCCCCGGAGCTTAACACTGAGTTTCTGATGGTCTGTGGGGACAGGGCCACCCACAACGCGCCAGTCACCAACACTGCTCTGGCCCTTTACAGGCCCCATTATCCCATTAATAGTGTCATATATTGGTATATAGTCATTTGTTGTATTTTTCTGTTTATTGATATAATAAAATTTATCCTATAATTCTGTACTTATATGATCTCTATTTTTTGTTCAAGGCTCACATTAGCCCCTTGCTGAGGCCTCACCTGGGCAGTTCTGGAATCAGCCGAGGTCATGTGTGTCTCTGCTTAAATTTTATGAACTTCAGTGTAAATTTGGTTGTGTTATCAGTCTTTCTTGCACATGCGTGTTACCAAGCATCTCTTTCCTTACGATGTCAGCATTTTTGGAAACCTGTTCCATACATACCCAATTTCACATTTCTGAATGTGAAAGGCTCATGTCTTTTAGAGCATACTAATGCCTGGGATGGGTGCTGTCTTTGTTGATCTCACAGCAGCCTATGACACGGTCTGGCACCGTGGTCTCCTAGTCAAGATCTCAAGATGCCTGCCTCCATGGGTGGCCAACACTATATCGTTTCTTCTCCAAAACAGAAGATTCTGGGTGCATCTGGGTGACAAGTCTAGCAGATGGAGACTTGTCTCAAGTGGCCTCCCCCAGGGCTCTGTTCTGGCTCCTATGCTATTTAATATTTACATCAATGACCTCCCAGAAACTTCTTCAAGGAAGTTCATCTATGCTGATGACATCTGCTGTGCAACCCAGGCATCCAAGTTCGACATCCTGGAGGAAACACTCACGAAAGACATGTCTCTGATATCTGATTACTGTAAAAAATGGCGACTAATCCCTAGCACTGCAAAAATGGTATCATCTGTTTTCCATCTACACCATGCCTCGGCCTCACGTGAGCTTAATGTGCAGCTTGGCGATACGAGAATCCGGCATGAAGCCCAGCCAGTGTATCTTGGCGTTACTCTCGATCGCACTCTGTCATTTCACAAACATCTCATAGAAACTGCAGCAAAGGTGGGCGCGAGGAATAACATCATTGCAAGACTGGCCAGCTCCTCATGGGGCGCGAGCGCTTCCACACTACGATCATCATCTCTGGCATTATGCTATTCCACTGTAGAATACTGTGCCCCAGTATGGTTCCGTAGCCCCCATGTCCACCTGGTCGATTCCAAATTATATTCCTCCATGAGGATAATTTCTGGAACCATCCGTTACACACCGGTTCCATGGCTGCAGTTCTTAGCAACATCGCCCCGCCAGATATTCGTCGGGATGCGGCATCATCTAAGTTCATTTCCCACGTCTACGCTCGACCGGACCTGCCAATATACGTGGATATCTTCGCCCAGCCTGTCCAATGTTTGACGTCTCGTCACCCAATCTGGTCCCCTATGCCTACACTGAACTTCTCTGTTGCAGACTCTTGGAAAGAGAGTTGGCAGTTAGCTGAGGTAAAGAACAAACACCTCATCACAGACCCCTGCAAGCGTCAACCCGGCTTTGACCTAGCATGTTATGATTGGGCCTTCCTCAATCGCTATCGAAAAGGTCATGGCTAGTGCGCCGCTATGTTCCATCGCTGGGGAGCCAGAGACGACCCGAACTGCCCCTGCAGCTACAGACAGACTATGACCCACATAGTCAACGACTGTCACCTCTCCAGATTCAAAGGAGTTCTTGAAACATTACATCAAGCTCAACCTGACGCTGTTGACTGAGCATGAAAGAAGGGCAAACGCTAGAAGAAGAAGAAATGCCTGGGATTATTATTATTATTTTTATTGTTGAAGTTACTGTTGTTGATATCATCGTTGTCATTGGATAGGACAGAAAGAAATGGAGAGAGGCTGCAGGGGGGGGTCACTTCACAGGTGGTGAAGCAGGTCTGCAGGTGTCTATCTTTCTCTCCGTCTCTGTCTTCCCCTCCTCTCTCCATTTCTCTCTGTCCTATCTAACAATGATGACATCAATAACAACAACAATAATAACTATAACAATAAAAAGCAAGGGCAGAAAGGGAAAATAAACCCACATGTGCATACATAATAAAGGACTAAAACCTTGTCAGTGGGGGGGAAAGAAGTCCTATTCAATAGCTGAGGCTGGGTAGTCAATTGGAGAAAAATGAAACTGCACCAGCAATTAACACCATATGCCAAATTAACTCAAAATGGGTTAAAGATCTGGTTATTGGAACTGAGAACAAAAAATATAGAGAAAACATTGGTGAAAAACATCCACAATTTAACATCAGGCTCTATTTGGAGACTCATTGCTATGAGTAAGCAAAACTAAAACAAGGATAAATTACTGGGACTACATCAGATATATAAGGGAGTCGGGCTGTAGCTCAGCGGGTTAAGTGCAGGTGGCACAAAGCACAAGGTCGGCATAAGGATCCTGGTTCGAGCCCCTGGCTCCCCACCTGCAGGGGAGTTGCTTCAAAAGCAGTGAAGCAGGTCTGCAGGTGTCTATCTTTCTCTGCCCCTCTCTGTCTTCCCCTCCTCTCTCCATTTCTCTCTGTCCTATCTAACAATGACAACATCAATAACAATAACTACAACAAAAAACAACAAGGACAACAAAAGAGAAAATAAATAAATAAAATATTTTTTAAAAAAATTACTGGGATTACATCAAATATATCAGCTTCTACGAATTTAACAGCTTCTTCTAAAATAGACACACACACACACACACAAAGGTAACCCAGAATTTGGCAGAAGATACCTGGATGTCACACAACTGACAAGAAACAGATAACAAATTATAATAAACAAATCATATGACTCAACAATAACAACAGAACAGACTCATTATTAAATCACTAATAAAAATAGAAAAAAACAATGTTCCTCCCTCAACAAGTGTATAGAGAACATGTTTTCTTTAGTATTTGTGTTAAGCTAGCTAGACTAAACTCTTTTCTAAATATACTACAGAATGGATGTAGAGCCTCAGAAAGTTACTAAGTCCTAGCAGATAGTGTGCTTCTTTGTTTTTATAGATTTTTTTCTCTTGCTTTCTTTAAATTAGTGATTCAATAATGATTAAGAAGATTGTGGGATAAGAGAAGTACAAGCCCATACAATTCTAGTCACCGGAGTTCCCTATACCCTCCCCTCCACTGGAAGGTTCCCTAATTTTTATCCCTCTGGGTGAATGGGCCAAAGATTCCTTTTTTTTTCCCTCCAGAGTTACAGCTGTGGCTTGGTGCCTGCACTACAGTCCACTGCTTCTGGAGGTCATTATTTTCCATTCTTTTGTCTTTGTTATTACTGCTGTGGTTATTGTTGCCATTGCTATTGTTGTTGGATAAGACAGAGAGAAATCCAGACAGGATGGGAAGACAGAGGTGGGGAGATAAAGACAGATACCTGCATACCTGCTTCACCACTTATGAAGTGCCCACTCAGCAGTTGCGGAACTGGGGGCTCGAACTGGGATCGTTACTCGAATCCTGGAGCTTTGTGCCATGTGCGCTTAACCCGCTGCCCTAACACCCAGCCCCTGGACCAAAGATTTTATGGGGTGCAGAAAGTAGAGTTGTGACTTCTGTAATTCCGTCTCCACTGGACATGGTCATGGACAGGTTAAGTCCATACCCCCAACCTGTTTCTGTCTTTCCCTAGTGAGGCAGCAGGGCTTTGGGGAGGTAAGAGTTATATCTTTTTTTCAGTCTCCTATTATTTCACATGAAAAATGTTGATTTTTTTAAACCTTTGGGGTTATTGCTAGGGCTCAGTGCCTGCACTATAATCCACTGCTCCTGGAGGCTATTTTCCCTTTTGTTGCTAATCGTTGTTATTAACACTGTTGTCACTGTTGTTGGATAGGACAGAGAGAATCTGAAAGAGGACAGGAAGACAGAGACGGGGAAAGAGAGAGAGACACCTACAGTCCTGCTTTACCTCTTGTGAAGTGACCCCCTGCAGGTGGGAAGCAAGGGTCTCCAACTGGGACTCTTAGGCAGTCTTTGAGATTTGCACCATGTGTGCTTAAACCACTGCACTGCCGCCTGGTCCTCGATTGTTTTTTCTTTTATAATAATTTTTTTTACAAGATGCTTTCAAATTCTTTTTCAATTTTATTTATTTATTTTCCCTTTTGCTGCCCTTGTTTCAAATTCTTCAATAACAGCTGACTCTATCTTTTCAAATAGTCTCTGAGTAAAGAATATTTCATGCTCCTAAGGGAGGCTGGACAACATACCCTATGTTCCACCTGAGGAAGATGGATCCTGAAATTGGGGCAGCTTGGAACATTCGTACTCATGACCACAGAATGTGAACTCAGATCTATAGGGATGCAGAGGTCATATAGGCTCCTAAGATGAATATGGGCATCAAATCAGATCAAATTTATGGGGCTTACAGTCTTCAATATTTATACACCTTTTCCACATTTGGGAGCTACTCTCTTCCCTGATTCAGCTTTCTGGTCCTTTTTCCAGCCATGATATCATCTTCAGGATCTTCCCCCATAATCTACCTCTTGAATTACTGACTTTTATAATCAATCCGAAATTTAATTTTAGATCTACTAGTGGGTGGCATTTCTTTTTAGAAAACTTAATTGAAGAGTTAGGTGAGAATACAGAAACGACTGTTTATATTCATTAAAATTAGGCACCAAGAATGATCACGGGAATGTCGGGCTCAAAGACATCTCATTAACTCATTAACTCATCATATCTCTGCACATATTTGCAGGGATTTTTACATGAACTGTCTGTCACAAGGTGATAGTTAAATCTCTGATTTGTGCAGAATGTAGGGAAGAGATGATCTGGCAGGAGGGAGATGACACACCCCATATTGTTAAAGAGATTACCAAAAATTAACAAAAACCATGCACTTGAATTAAGTGAGGAAGAAAAGAAGCAACAATCTACACGAGAGACAAATAGTTAAAAGCCCTCAAAGATCTACTGTTTAACATTATGTTTTAAAACACTGATATGATGGGGGAAAGGAATCATTTAGGTTTTTCAATCAATTTGTATTTTTTTCAGGTAAATAAAGTGTTTTTATTTCTAGGGAGGTGCTAAAATCAGTGAGAAAACAACATAAAATTGAAACCAATAATCAATGCTATAGTCAACAGAATTCTTAGTGAGATGCTTTTTCAGCTGAATTATCTAATTCATTCTTATTCTTTGAGTTCATCTGGAAGTATTATTACTATTTATTAGTATTCTGGCCATTTCTCATAGATGTCCCAGTTTTGTCCTTCTGACCAAGTAGTTATGATCTCACAGAAAACATGTTTACTTATGGCAGCTGCAGTTGATCTTGAGCAAGGGAGAAAAGCTTCAACTAAGTATGAACAGCTGATGTGCAACTTAAAAGGAAATGCATGAATTTGATGTGTTACTCGGTGTTTTTGCCTTTTCTGGTGCAGTTACTTTTTATACTCCTTAGAGAATCATTTCCTCCATTCCATAAATATACAAGTGTTTGTAAAAGTGTTTCCATTTTTAAAATAAATACATTAAAATAATAATGAAAAAGAAATTGCAATTTGTTTTTTAAAAAACACAGAAAACGAGTCTAACATATCAAGAAAATAATTCACCAAGTAAAACGGGATTCATCCCTGAGAAACAGGAATGGATCAATATGTGAAGTCCAATCAATAAAATCTATCATGCCAGAAAAAGGGAGAGACAGAGAAAGAGAGAGAGAAGGAAAAGAAAAATCACAACCTAGTAAACACCATTAAGACAAACCCACAGCTAACATCATTCTCAATGGGGAAAACCAAGCAAGGATGTCCACTACCTCCACTGTTATTCACTACAGTCACTGAGGTCCTCACCACTGCAACCAGACAAGAAAGAGATATCAAGTATATGCAAATTAGAAAGAAAAATTAAACTAGCACTATTTGCTACTGACTGATAACATATCTGGAGAACCTCAAGGCTCTACGGACAAACTACTGAAGTATTTAATAAATTTCATAAAGTAACAGGATATAAAGTCAATACTCATAAATAAGTCTGTGGCATTTCTGTATACAAAAATGTTAGAAGAGAGTAACATAAAAGACTCAATTACATTTACAATCAAAACCAAAAACATAAAATACCTTGGGATGGTCTCACAAAGGAGGTTAAAAAAATGAACCACACAAACACATAAAGGAAAACTATTGGGCACTGTTAAAAGAAATAGAGAAAGATACACAAGAAATGAAAAACATTCCTTGTCCCTGGATTGGAAGAATAAACAATATTAAATGGTCTTTCTACCAAAACTAATCTACAATTACAATGCAACCCCTACCAAGACTCAGTGGCATATTTCAAGAAAATTGAACAAATTGTCTAAAAGTTTTGTATGTAATCATATTTTTGAATGCACAGTAATATTCCATGCAATACATGTATCCCATAACTCCATACAGGCATGTATCCAAAGTACACTCAAAAGGGGCTGGTGGCTTGACCCTGGGTCCTTGCACATTGTAACATGTGCCACCATCTGGCCCGAGCAGTGGTGTTTCAGTCTATCACTATATGAATGGGCAACGTCAGCCAGAGTGAGGAGACATGCTAGAAACCTGAGGTCCTCCCCACCCTGCCAAACAAAAGGGGAGGAAGAGGAAACTAAAACTTTTGGAGCAGCTAAACTTTCTGGAAAATAGATGGGGACAAGGGAAGTTCCCATTCAAACCAGGTGGTGCAGCAAGTTCTGGGAATTGAGCTGAAGAAAAGGACTGTTGAAGAGGTCAGGCAACAGCACCAAAGCCTCCACTGGCAGGAAACAGTGCACAGCAGGAACATGTAAGGAGGCTGAGCAGTCAGTCTTCAAGGCCTAGTTTATCATATCAAAGCACAAGGAAAACTCAGAAACTTCAAAGATGGTGCCCCAAAGAAGAAGCTGTTGAATATCACCTGAAACTGCAGCTGGGGTTTGGGGACTTTTTTGGGTTTGGGCTTTTTCCCACAGGTGGAGACTGGAGGCCTGGCCAAGGGTCCTTGCACATGTCATGTTTGCGCTCAATCAGGGGTGCCACTGCCCGGCTCCCAAGCCCATGTGATTTTTTCAGTTTAACAATCATTTGAGAAAATTTTTCTCCTGAAACTGTGTATCAATTTGCAGCCAACTCAGCAATGCTGTTAAGAATGTCACTTCCTCAGCTTCATTGACACTGAATAGAATCACTGATTTCAAAAACTAACCAACCTGTGAGTCAAACAGTAATAAGTTGTAATTTTGTATAAGGGACAGGCCAGAGCACCATTCACTCCAGGACAGGACATGCTGCGGTGGGTAGGAAGCTAAGTCGTCAGTGCTGTGCTGTGCTCCAACTCATCTGTGAACCTTCAGGTCCTACCAGTATGTTACACATCTGACTGACTGATCCAATGAGCCTCAGAATACAGGTGGCTTTACACTACTGAGAAAATATTAATAAGCCTATGAATCCCTACTTGGCACATAGCAGTCACCAGAGTTTTGATGTACCTTTCTAAGTCAGAATCTACAGAAAGTCTAAGAGGTGAGTGCAATCAACTTCAGTGTCAGCAAGAGCAACTCTGCCAATTACATGAACACAATCTGTAATTAGCTAGTGGTCACATTTCTTCAGTGTCTGATTAGTTAAAAACATATCTCTAGCTGCAATTTCAACTGTTAATTTGAATGATAGTGATAATAGCTGTATCAAAAGATTAAAGTCAGGACCACCTTACTGATTGGACAGTGGCAATCATAACAAAAACCATACTTTAATTTTAGTTAAAGACGAAAGGCCAGGCCAGGTGGTGGTTCACCAGGTTAATCGCACATAGTACAAAGTGCAAGGACCTGCACTAGGATCCCAGTTCAAGCCCATGGCTCCCCTCCAGCAGAGGGGTTGCTTCACAAGCAGCAAAGCAGGTCTGCAGGTGTCTATCTTTCTCTCCTATCTATCTCCCCCTCCTCTCTCAATTTCTCTCTGCCCTGCCTAATGAAATAGAAAAAATGCCCGCAGGAGCAGTAGATTCATGGTGCAGGCACTGAGCCCCAGAAACAACACTGGAGGCAAAAAAAAAGAGTAAGAGCCAAATGAATCACAAGTGCAAATAGTATATAAATACAATCATTATTCATCTCCAGGGATGAGTTTTAAATTGAAAATTCATTTTAAATTCAGACATATTTTTAAATTGAGCACTCATTATAAAAATAGCATGTAAGCACACCCATATCCTTGCAAGGAAGACCTTAAAACTAGAAAATAGGGGGCTAGGCAGTAGCAGTGCAGTGGGTTAAGCGCACATGGCATGAAACACAAGGACCTGCATAAGGATCCAAAAACGTTCAAGCCCCTGGCTCCCCACCTCTAGGGGAGTCGCTTCACAGGCAGTGAAGCAGGTCTGTAGGTGTCATACTTTCTCTCCCCCTCTCTGTCTTCCCCTTCTCTCTCGACTTCTCTCTGTCCTGTCCAGCAGCAACAACAACAGCAATGGCAACAATAAAAATAACAACAACAATGGCATAAACAAAGGCAGCAAAAATGTGGGGAATGGTCTCCAGAAGCAGTGGATTCGCAGTGCAGCCACCGAGCCCCAGCAATAACCCTGGAGATATATATATATCTCCAGGGTTATTGAAATAGACAACTTTAGAATGAAATAGACAACTTTAGGATGCAGGAAAGATGAAAGATTTGGAGTAATAGAAAGATGTCCTTGTGGGCAGTGAAAGAAATCTTGTTGTGTAAGCTCTCTAGAAAGAGTGTATCCCATTCATACAGGCACAAGGAAGCCTCTCAAAACCAGACTCACAGTAACACCTGACGCAGCATTCCTTCTTTAATTATCTGAGTGCAGGGGCAGGGTGTCTGGGGGGATGGGGAGATTTTGATGGTGAGATGCTATTCCATAGAAGGTGCAGAGTGATACTTGGCCCACCCTGTGGATCAGAAAGTGGTACTGATATCACATCTAAGTTCTCATTGGAACACTCACCCTGCTTCCCAAGTGTTGGGGGGGCACAGAAAAGTAGTTTGGATTTAGAGACAAAAGCTTAAGACTTCACCCACATGGTTTCACATTCAGAACCGCAGCCATAATTCTCTGGGAAAATAGCTCAACAACAGACCATGCTAAATGCCCAACAACAGACAGGTGGTTAAGAAAGTTAGCGTCTAGGGGTAGGCAGTGGTGCATCCAATTAAAAACACATATTACCATGTTTAAAGACCTGGATTTAAGCCCCTGTTCTGGGGGGGGGAGAGAGGGAGAGGAGAGGAGGTGAGGGGAGAGGAGGAGCGGAGAAGAGAAGAGGAGAGAAGGAGGAGGAGGAGGGAAGAGAAGGGAATAGAAGAGAAAGGTAGTTGTGGTCTATATTCATAATGGAATACTATTCAGCTATTTAAAATGATGTAATAATCTCTTTTGCCCCATCTTGAATGGAACTTGAAGAAATCATGTTAAGTGAGATCAATCAAAAGGAGAAGAATGAACACTATATGACCTCACTTATAAGTGGAACTTAAGAAAGATAAAACACAGGGAGTCGGGCGGTAGCACAGTGGGTTAAGTGCACATGGCAGAAGCGCAAGGACTGTTGTAAGGATCCCTGTTTGAGCCCCCAGCTCCCCACCTGCAGGGGAGTCGCTTCTCAGGCAGTGAAGCAGGTCTGCAAGTGTCTGTCTTTCTCTCCCACCTCTCTGTCTTCCCCTCCTTTCTCCATTTCTCTCTGTCCTATACAACAACAACAGTAGTAACTACAACAATAAAAAAGAGCAACAAAAGGGAATAAATAATTTTTTTTAAAAGGAAAGAAAGATAAAACACTGGGTGAAAACCAGACTAGATGTTCTCCACTGCAGAAAGCCCAAGTAAGGGAGTTGAGTGGCTATCAGGGACCCAATGCACAGTGGTGGAGCAAAATTGATGGTGGGAATGGTGTGTAGATACCTATCATGGAAGGATGAACAAGTAACCCATGTAAGAACTGTCCTGTAAATCATTATTTTCTGGATGGATGGTAATATGAAGATGGCCTGGTCACAACCTATGCAAGATGGCTGCAACTGGGTCCCAATGAACCAGCTTCATTGAGCATGACTGTGAACACTATGCTAAATGCTTTATTTTTAAAATATGGAGACTGGGCAGTGGTGCACCCAGTTGAGCACACATGTTGTAGTTGCACTGGTGTTCAAGTCCCAAGTCCCCATCTGCAGGAGGAATGCTTCATGTGCAGTGACACAGTACTGCAAGTGTTTCCACTTTCTCTTTGGCTGTCTCCTCGCCCTCCTCTCAATTTCTCTCTGTCCTATCAAATAAAAAGGGGGGAAATTTCATTGTGTATGTATGTACTTATTTAGGAGAAAGAGAGAATCAGTAACAACTCTAGCATGTACATACCAGGGATTGAACTTGGGACTCTCACACACACAGGCTCTGTATTCTACCTGCTGAGTCACCTCTGGAGCTTCTCTAAATGCTGTATGCTGTACAGCCACAGTTTCACTTCATCCTTGTGACAATCCTATCAAATCAGCATTGATTCTGTCCCCTTTTGAGTATTAGGATCAGAACTCAGTGATACCACTTGAACTGTCACCCCAGGGGGGCTCCAATTCATCCTCATGCAGGAGAGCAGGACAACTTTTCATGACAGACAAGGGGATGATGACATCTTGGCTGGCTTAACATATATACTTACAGGTTCTGGTGGATTAGTTCAGTACTTTTTTTCTTTTTTGCAGAGTATAGTACATCATTATAAAGGTAGTGCCTACCTAAACTTACAAAGTTACTGTTAACATATTTTCTATGATTTTAAGGAAAGGCTGGTTGCAAATGTTCCTTTTTAGGAATGACTCATTAAAAGTTTTCTTTTTTGTTATTCTATGACTACACCAGATGAGAATATCCGCTGAAGACTGAAAATCTTGCTCTTCAGTAATTTTCATGTAATTATTATTATTATTATTATTATTTTTAGAAAAACTCATATTTTACTGTGGTTGCCATGGACAGACAACAAGATTCTCGCCTGAATTCACATTAAAGTGGCCATGTTGTTCTGTGTACAGACAGTTACCACCTAAGCTGTTGACACCCAGCAACAATTCTAGGTCCCACTTCCTTTCAGCCTTCCTCCCAAGGATTCCCTCTGCTCAAAAGGCATGTTTCTGTCTCAGCTCAAAAATAAATAAATAAATAAATGTCATGTTATCTTATCCCTGGATACCAAAATTCTCAAACAGGAAGGGTTCTCATTAGACAAAGCAGAACCCATTTTGAAAATAGCAAGACTCTCAGAAAGGCAAATATAATAGTCCAAGGAAATTTACATGCAAATGTCTATGGAGGGCCTATCACAAGGGCAAGAGTGCAGGACAACTTCTTCTAGCAGGAAAGAGAGTTTAAGAATAAAAGCTGGAGGCATCCATCATGGAAAAATGACTGGGAATAATTCAGGAGAGGCACATTTTCTCAAGAGTGAGCCCTATAATGTTCTCTCTGAGAAATGACAGATCAGCCCAAGAGGACTGTCACTCCAAGGGACTGAATGTGAGGACCAGGAGCTGCTGAGTGAGAAGCATCTCCACAGCATAGGGGCAGAAAGTAATGGCTGAAAAAGCAGAGCAGTGGTTACTGAACTCTAGCTGCCATGGACAGCTCAGTCCATTCCTTGTTACTACTGTTCAGGCTAGAAGGCAGGTTAAGTGCTCCTATCTGTGTCTGGCACACCACAAGACAGAGCTGAGACTTGGCCTTTCAAAAGGAGAGCCCTGACACCACACACACACACACACACACACACACACACACACACACACATACACCATCTTACACACTCCAGAGCCCAGACAAAGAAAATGTCAGTCTTCTGGGAATGGACTGTTTGATAAAAACAGCATTAAGTAAAACTATGGTGGATGAAGAATGACTTTTCTTTTTAATGGGCAGAAGTAGAAAGAGTGAGAAAGACCAGATCACTGAGGCTTTCTTCAATGCTATGGGGGCTGGGGCTCAAACTTGGGTCACACACGTGGCAAAGCTCTGCATTATCCAAGTGAGCAACTTTGTCAGTCCTCACAAGTGATTTAACTGCACAAGAACACTCTGCTTGCTGACTTCCTGCTTATTTATTTGTTTTAATGTAGTGCCAGAAATGAGCTCTGAGCCTTGTACATATGCAACATCAATTTATGGCTTCATGTGTGGCAGATAACACTACTGAGAGACCTCTTTGGCCCTTTTTCTTTCTTCAATATGTGGGGGATAGGAGAGAAGAGGAGTATCACATCATCATTCTACCTCATCAGGGGAGCTACCACAGTGCTATCCATGGGACTCCCATTTGGTGCCAAGACTAAAACTCATGGTAAAGTATATGTGCTGCCCACTGACTCATTTTGTCCTTACGACAGACTTCCTGAAGACAACTCTTCATAACCAATGTACTGGCAGTGCTGACACAGGACTCCCTTCTGCCCAAGGCACAAAGGCATAGTTATTTTTATTGTGTCCAGTGAAAGACCAGGGCATATCTATTCTATGTGTCAATAAAATATATTTAATTAACACTCCTTTAAAATCTGTAGTCAAAGTGCCTATTATTCAATAACGTGGGCAACTGAGAAACTATGACTTCCATGTTTTCTTAAATCAATATTATATACTTACTTTTTTGCCACCAGTGTCTGCAACAATCAACCACTCCAAGTAGACTATTTTTTCTTTTTTTTTTCATACAGAGGATGGAATATAGAAAGGGGGAGAGAGAGAGAGAGACGGGAAGGAGGAACAGAGAGGGGGGAGAGAGGGAGGAGAAACACCACAGCACTACTTTACCACTCATGGAGTTTCCCCTCTGCATGGTGCTCCTATGAATACTTAGCATGGCAAAGTGTGTGCTCTACTAAGTGAGCTATCTCCTAGTCGTCACCTCAATATGTTGTTTTAAATAACAAAAGCATCAAGGCATCTCTGCTCCCTATGTGCATTTTATGAAAGATACTCTGTTAAGAGCAATAACAGATCCTCTAACAATAAATGAAAAGCCCCATTATAATTCTTTACTTTCAAAATTGGTCAGGTTCTAGGTACCTGGAATACAATGTATTTAAATTCTGCAAAGCACTTTTTTTATAGGATAGGACAGAGTGAATTTTTTTCTTTTTTTAATATTTATTTTTCCTTTTTGTTGCCCTTGTTGGTTTTTATTATTGCTGTTATTGATGTCATCATTGTTAGATAGGACAGACAAAAATGGAGAGAGAAGGGGAAGACAGAGAGGGGGAAGAGAAAAAGAGACACCTGCAGACATGCTTCATCACTTGTGAAGTGACTCCTCTTCAGGTGAGGAGCCAGGGGCTTGAAACGGGATTTATGCCAGTCCTTGCCCTTTGAGCCACATGTGCTTAACACGCTGCACTACCACCCAACTCCCTTTTTTATCTTTATTGATTTATTTATTGGATAGAGACAGCCAGAAATCAAGAGGGAAGAGGGTGACAGAGAGGGAGAGAGACAGAGAGATACCTGCAGCCCTGCTTCACCACTTGGGAAGCTTTCCCCCTCAGGTGGGGACCGGGCTCGAACCTGCGTCCTTGCACATTGTGACATGTACACTCAACCAGGTGTGCCACCATCTGGTCCCAGGACAGAGTGAAATTGACAGAGGAAGGGAAGATAGGGGAAGAGAAAGAGATGACTCTAGACCTGGTTCACTACCTGTGAAGCAACTCCCCTGTAGGTATGGAGCTGGGGCTTGAACTGGGATACTTTCACAGGCCCTTGCACTTTGTACTATGTATGCTTAACCTGAAGCACTACTGCCGGCCCCCCCAAAGGACTTTTTCTATTGAGTATTATTATTAATTGCTATTATTTATTTTGTAACTTATACCATTTTAAAAAACCTAACAACAGAGAGCTACAGGATATATATGTCAAAGGGGAGAAATACCAATGTAATCCGAATTCTATAGAAGGGTTTTACATGTTAAATTTCATTTCCACCACAAGTAACCTATAACATTCAGAAATATTGGAAAGTAGAATACATGTTTATTTTTGTCTCAAACAGTACCACTTAGGATAATTATACTATAAGTGCAAAGTTCTTTCAAAGAAGGAGGAATACATGATTAAGAGTTTGAAACAATGACTTAGAATGCTGAACTGAGAACCTTTATTTCATCTGCTTGGTTATTGGACATATTACTCATTTTGCTCACTCAAGTTACCTTTTAGTCTCAAGTGCAATACACAAGTTTGACATGACAAGTGACATAGATGACATCTGAGGCTTATATGAACTCTTAACCAAGAACAGAGAAACCTGGAGGAAAGAGTTAATAAAGGGAACTCAGTGATTTGCATGTATAAAGTGCAGTTCCCTTGAACAACTTTTACTGAGAAGAACCCTCAGGTCTGCTGAACTACTGACAGAGGATAAATTGACTCTAAATGTTGGTGGAGAAGATAGTGTCTTTGGTGCGTGTAGTTCCTGTTCCTGTCCCTGCAGGCCTGCAAGGCCCTACCTCTCAGTCCAAATGTACCCACGTACACCATACACTCTGAATCCCACTAGCCATAATGTCAGATGTGGGCTACAAAATAATTTTTGTCCCACACACAGGTGCCGGGGGACCTCGCTCTGGCTCGGGAGCAGCGACCTAAGCGCTCCCGCCCCCACGCAGTCTCACGCAGGGCCCCCCACCCACACCCGCGTGCTCCGCAGGGACCCTACCCCGCCACCTGCTACCACCCCCCCCCGCACCCCCTCACCCCCCCCCCCGCGCCGACCCGACTGGGCCCCGCAGTCTCACCTTCCTCAGTGAGGACATCCTCAAGTGCTCCAGGCTCAGCAGGTGCCGGGCCACGTGGCTAGCGGGCCCCTAGGCGGGCATTGTAGTCCTGTTGCCTTCAAGACTCAAGGCTCCGTTGGTCAGTTAGTCAGGGTTCCTGTTGGTCCAGCGCTGCCACTGCCGCTGCTGCCTCGCGCTCCAACTGCGTTCGAGCCGGTTTTGGTCAGTGCCAGCGGCTGGCGCCTGCGCACTCAGGGCCCAGGGAGGCACCTGCGCACTGGGGGGCGGCCAGTGCACGCTCTACCCGAGGGGCCAGCCACCTGCACGCCTAGGGGGGCACTCAGCCCCTGGTGCCTCGCACCGTGCGCCCCAGCACAGGCCCCTTGCCCGCCCTCCTTCATCCCACCCCCCGAGTCCCTCCAAACAGACAACTGTTGCGCAGGGACCCGCGGGTCAAGCTGGGACATGGGGACCACGGAGGGCCCAGGCGCATGTCCCGCGGGGGCTGCGGCCTCCACTGTGGTGCGCTGGAGCCCAGCCCCGGGCGCTGCGAAGTTCCCTGCAGGACATTGCAGCCCCGCGCCAGAAGGCCCGCTAGGGACCCAAAGCTCCAGCGCGCGGAGCTCCTGTGCCCACAGAAGTCTTCACAGTGGCTGCTCTGCTCCCTGCACCAGAGAGAGAGAGAAAGAAAGGAGAGAGGGAGTAAGGGAGGGAGTGAAGGCATGAGAGTGAGAGTGTGTATGCACACTGGGAGAGTACAGTGATCAAATTGGAGTTGGTGACCCACAGTTGAACTCAACATCTGGAGGTATCTCTTTGATTCCTGAAAAATGACTTGTTTCTAAGTGGTCCCAATGATTCTACCAGGACTTTGAAATGCTTTCTCTTTATGGGCAAATAATAGAAGGTGCAAGAAAAGGAAACTTAGAAAAAAGACATTTAAGATTACTTCTAGTTATTAAAATCAACTGCATTCTTGCTCTAAGTCCTTTTTGCTAGGGTGTACACTGAGTCTATTTCACTAGGTGTGCACACTGTCTCAGAAGGTGTGCACTGACCCCTTCTCACTAGGTTACACAGTGTCATCATATTAGGCGTGCATATATGGTGTCAGCTTGATAGGTGTGCACAGTGTCATCTCAACATGTATGCACAGGAGTCTAACGACCTTCATCACCACTGCAGGCAGCACCATGGACAATGCATGGCACTTGCCATTCTGATCATCTATAGATTCTTGAAAGCAAGGAGCAAATGGACATCAGAAGTATAACTGACAGGGGAAATAATTCATCCATTACAGTCTAGCCCTTACCATGCCTGAGGACCTGTAGCAAATCTTCAAAACACCCCAGTTATTATTGCCTATATCATGTCCACAATTCAATCTGAATTGAATCTCCCTAAGTGGCTTGTGGGGGCTTCTGCATGGAGAATTGGCTCTAGGATCTGTGGGATTCATCTAGAATTCTCAAAGGCAGATGTGCAACTTATTCTCAGCTGAGGACACCAACATGACTTGAAAAAGAGCAACCATTTCTAACACTTACTTTTTTTCTTCTATGACAGCCACTTCAGAACCTCATTTAACCTAGAAATAAAGCAGCACGAAATCCTACTCACTGCCCTGCTTCCCGTGTAAGAGCTGAAAAAGTAGTAGTAGTCTCAGAGAAGCAGTGCACCCTTTAGGCAAAATCCAACAAATCCTCAGATCAGGAACTTTAACATTTGTACGCAGCAGATGAACACAGATACAGCAGAAGAAGGAGTCTGTGGCCAGGGGACAGGTCAGCACTGACCCAGACATCTACAAAAGTTAAAAAAAATTGTGTCAACAGATAGTAGCACCACCGAGAAGCTGCAGCTGAGGGCATATTTCCACCTTCAGTTCTGCTCCTCTGCTTCTATGGAGCCTTCTGGAGGGCACACCTTCCACAGAGATGCTGAGTGAAAGCCCACAGTGAGCCCATCAGTGCAAATGCATTCCGTTTTAAGAGTGGAGGAGATTAAGACCACCCAGAGTGTAAAGAGAAAGGGCACAGCTATTGACTAATCTTCAAAAAGGGCACACAAGATAAAGCCATTCTCATTACTTCCTAGACATGTTCTATGCCCTCAGTTTAAAACATGGGCATTTCAACAGGCCAATAAAAATAAAATACCATGATGTGGAGTGTGGTTCAAAAAGAGGAGAGATAAACAGGCATGCAGATAGAGAGACACAGAAAGAGGAAGGAAACCTGGAGAAATATGAAAGTCTTCTATAAATTTCCAAAAAAGATGATGCTAAGAAACTGCTCTCAACCCCTGTCCCCTAAACCTGTAGCCTGGAAGGCACTGTCCAGTACAGCTTTGGGGGTGTAAGGGGGCTATGCTCACAGAGGAATGAGTGCACTTTCCATGTAAACATGTTGAGCTCCTCTCATGAGCTGAACAAGAAAAAGGAGGAGACACAGCATAACAGAAGGAAAATGAGGAGGCACCACCCCGTACTTGTGAAGTCTCATTTACCTTCCAAGTTCAAATATCTAGAAAACAATTAAATCATAAAACCTAACAATAAACACTAAAATGCTATTCCACATCATACAACATGTTGCTTTCAAAGAAGGTCCAGGAATCACCCCTTTCCCCATTCAATTACCAACCACCTGGCTAAGTGCACACATTACAGTGCTCAAAGATCTGGGTTCAAGTCCCTGGTCCCCACCTGCAGAAAGGAAGCTTCATGAGTAGTGAAGTAGAACTGCAGTTGTCTCAACTGGTAGAGTGCCAGACCTGCATGCCTAAGATTCCTGGCTTGACTCCTGGCAGCATATGTGCCAAAGTGATGCTCTGGTGTTTCTCCACCCCATCTCATATGAAACTCTCTCTCAAGTATAATAAATAAAAAATGAACCTTGAAAAATGGTTTAAGGATCTGGGGATATAATTCACCAGGTAAAGCGTGTGCCTTGTTATGTGCGCACAGTTCAGGTTTGAGTCCTGGGAGATGCTACAGCACTAGAGGAAGACCTGGTGCTGTGGTGTTTCTCTATCTGAAAGAAAAAGGGGGTTGGGTGGTGGTACAGCAGGTTAAGTGCAGGTGGCTCCAAGTGCAAGGACCTGCGTTAAGGATCCCAGTTTGAGCCGTCAGCTCTCCACTTGCAGGGGAGTCGCTTCACAGATGGTGAAGCAGGTCTGCAGGTGTCTGTCTTTCTCTCCTCCTCTGTCTTCCCCTCTTCTCTCCATTTCTGTCTGTCCAGTCCAACAATGATGACATCAATAACAACAACAGTAATAGCTACAACAATAAAACAAGGGCAACAAAAGGGAAAATAAGTAAATATATTTTTAAAAATATTTTTTATTTATTATTTATTCCCTTTTATTGCCCTCGTTTTATTGCTGTAGTTATGATTGATGTCGTTGTTGTTGGATAGGACAGAGAGAAATGGAGAGAGGAGGGAAAGACAAAGAGGAGGAGAGAAAGATAGACACCTGCAGACCTGCTTCACCACTTGTGAAGCGATTCCCCTGCAGGTGGGGAGCCTGGGGCTTGAACCGGGATCCTTCAGCCAATCCTTGTGCTTTGCACCACCTGCGCCCAACCCACTGCGCTACCACGGACTCCCAATAAATAAATATTTTTTAAAAAGAAGAAAAAGGAGCCCAGTTTGGTGAAATCATGCATGTAGAAGGCCCTGTCTCCTCAAAAAGAAATTGTGCAAAATATCATATGCTTGGAATTTCACAAATAGCAGCAGGGCATAGTAATCAGGAAAAGATGCAAGAGGAAAGCATGCTCGTGCTCACAACTTCTGCTTTTTGCAGACTGGATTTTAAAGTTTCTGAATATTGAAAATAGAACATATTTTGACTTTATTATTATTTTACTATTATTTTTTCCTGTTAGGGGGAATGGGAATGGGAGACAAGAGATCATTTCCAATTGGAAATACTGGATTTTGAGAGGTTGTTTTTCACTGCTAATGAACACTCATGCTGATGGTTTTCCAGTTGATGTATGGTGGTGTCTGTGCAGCTGTTTGTTCCAGGATCAAGTTTCTGCTGTAAATAGGAGATTCTGGGATGAACAGACATAGGACATGTTTTGTGGGTCTGCAAATTGGGAGGGAGTTAAGACACAGCTGTATGGTCAGGGCCACACGTGCACGTAGGACCTTTCTTTGTTGGGGCTGTTTGAAATCAGATGTCTGCTCATCTCTATTTCTGATATACAAATGCTGGGTCAGAGGGATGGACAGTAGCACAGCAGGTTAAAAATAACAACAACAAAAAAAGAGGGGGAAATGGCCTCCAGGAGCAGTGGATTTGTAGTGCAGGCACCAAGCCCCAGAGATAACCCTGGAGACAAAAAGAAAAATAAAGAAAGGTTGGGTACTACTATGCAATTCCTGCAAACTCCTGCCCAGAGATTCCTGTCAAGCCCTGTGTGTCATCATATATATCTCCAGGGTTATTTCTGGGGCTCAGTACTACGAATCCACTGCTCATGGAGGCCATTTTCTCCATTTGTTGCCTTTATTGTTGTTGTTGTTGCCATTGCTATTGTTGTTGTTGAATAGGTCAGAGAGAAATGGAGAGAGAAGGGGAAGACAGAGAAGGGAAGAGAAAGATAGACACCTGCAGACCTGCTTTACCATCCGTGAAGCGACCCCCACGCAGATGGGGAGCCAGGGGCTCAAACTGGGATCCTTAGGCCTGTCCTTGTGCTTCGTGCCATGTGCGCTTAACCCAGTGCGCTATCCCCGGCCCTTGTATCTTCTTATATACTTATGTGCATTACATCACAGTATGTGCTTTACATGTGCTGGACACTGCACAGTGCAGTCAATGTACTCACAGCGCACTCTGTGCTGTACAAGGTGTAGCAAATGTGTGTGATGCACTAGTAGTCTGCACCACACCGTGCAGTGCATATATGTATATGGTTCACACAGGAGTGCAGGCTGCATGTACAGTTCATACTGCATAGATAATAAAATGTAAGGCCTTGCCTCTCATTGCTGCAGATGAATAATCTGAGCTCAGAAAGGAAGCATCCAAGCAGGTAAAGTGGAGGTGCCTGGTTCCATCACATGTTCAATTCCATCCTGGCTCCCAAGATGTCACAGAGCATCTTCCTTACTGCATAAAGTATTCTACATGCATCTCCCAAGCACATCACCCCACCTTCTTGTGATGCTGCCATTACTGCGATCCCAATTTTGAAGGTGAAATGGAAACTCAGAGAATATAAGTAAATGTCAAGAGTCATAAAATAAGTAGCAATACTCAGACATGGAGCCAAGTCCTCAAGCTCCAAGCCCCGTGGTTTTTCCAGGCTCCTGCAGATTCATTGACATTCCGTGTGTTCTGCAGCTTTAATGCCAACCACGGCACTTTAATTTGAAGTATGATGATTCCTTTACAGTCCTGGAATTCTTTGTTGCTGGTGGTAGGGCTGCATGTGGGGGTCAGAGCACTCACATGCAGCCATGTAGCCGTGATGACCTCATGTCCCATCACATAAGCCCCGAGTCCAGCTCCCCATGGAAGCAGCCCCCAGCCCATCATGGCCCCTGCCAATATTAACCTAGTTACTATGGTCACCAGGATGTCTGTATCTTGCTTTCTGACAATGGCTGTTTCATTGCTTTATCACAGGCTAACTTCAGAAGTCCTGAATATACAGATTTTATTTTCATAGGACAGGTGCCCTTTGCTTGGTCCAGGTATCACTGTCATGGCCTCTGTGGGATGAGTGCAAGGCTCAGAGCTTCCTTAGCCTCTGACACACAGAGAATACAGAGGGCTCTCTCATCTGAAAGCCCCACGGGCTACGCAAATGACACCAAACTACCCATTATACATGTCTTCAGATTTGAAGGCCCTCTTCTGTCCTTGTGTCCACACACTGCCTTCTTCCCTATCAGTTCACCCTTTTACCCACACTTGAAAATGCCCATCCCCTCTCAGGAAAACTTGCTGGACTAATGTCAGCAGAAGGAATTGTTTATCTTTCTAGTTGCTACCCTCACAATCTCAGACACTTTATAAAGCTCACGTCTAATGCTTCCTAGCTCCATGGGCTCATGTTTCTGACAGCAGGATTCTGTGCATGTTCTCAGCATCCAGATAGCACTGACACATACTCAGAACTAAACATAATATGTGTCAACATGACAAAGTGACATATTTAGATGCCGGTCCCTTCTCTTTGTCTACAGGGTGGTCTCACCTCTGGGTGTAGGCACTCCTTATCTGCTCCTCTCAGAGGAGTTTTTTTTAATATTTATTTTATTTATTTATTCCCTTTTGTTGCCCTTGTTGTTTTATTGTTGTAGTTATTATTGTTATTGTCGTTGTTGGATAGGACAGAGAGAAATGGAGAGAGGAGGGGAAGACAGAGAGGAGGAGAGAAAGATAGACACCTGCAGAACTGCTTCACCGCCTGTGAAGCGACTCCCCTGCAGGTGGGGAGCCGGGGTTCCAACCAGGATCCTTATGCCGGTCCTTGTGCTTTGCGCCACCTGTGCTTAACTCGCTGAGCTACAGCCCGACTCCCTCAGAGGAGGTTTTAACAGACACATCTCAGGCTTTCTTAGGGAAAAGATCTAATCACAACTAGTTACTGCACTTCAACATCCTCTGAGAGAAGTGATGTAGCAGATGAATGTACTAAGGACAGACTGAACTAGTTAACATGAAAAGTCACCACCACCCTATAGCCTGAGACAGGCCTCAACTGGGAATACTGCACTGTGTGTATCTGGTGGAGAGATAGAGAGACAGACACAGAAAAATATATAGAGAGAGAGAGATGGAGGGGGCAAGCACAGCTATAGTGCTTATCTGGTATGCAAAGGACGGGAGAATATATGAGAGTGGAAAACATGAACATGATCTCAACTCCCCTTGAATGATCACTGGAGTACAGGAGGGTCTGAACATCTGGTCCCTCACAACCCAAACACCTGTGACCTGATCTGGGAATCACAGGGACACAGAATACAGGACTTGAAAGAGCCCTGAGGGTCATCTGGTCGAACACCTATGAGCCTCAAAAGTGAGAGATGCTGAGATATCACTCAGCTGAGGACCAGATAGGAAGAGAGGTCCTTTACTGAGGGATACACAAGGGTCACCCCCGAGCCCAGGCCCTTTGGAAATGAGTGAGCCATAGGAACAGGAAGAGAGCCCACTAACTCTCTCACAGGGATCGATGTGATCCTGAGCCTTCTGCCTACCACGCGCCTCACTCAGGCCTTGTAGGGACGTATCCTCCACAGGGCAGGTATCCTGTTATTCCAGAAACCTTCTATCCAGTGTGGAGGGTTTGCTTTATGATGCAGGTGACATTCAAATAAATACACATTAACTGACATCTTTTCAAAGTGGCTTCCCTGGGGAACATGTCATTTCTGAAGAAAAGAATGATCATTAGACCCAGTCTCTAAAGAGTGGAATTGATGGGAAACTTGAAGCATCAGCTTTGTTGGATGTGACAGGTGCACATTTGACGTCCATTGACGGGTAATGATGGCACAAGATGTGCGGCACAACTGACGGCTGCTGCTGGAAGCAGGGATATAAAATGTACCTCTGTACCTTGCTCATGTCTTCCCCTGGAGAGCTCCCCGTAGGCTGGGGAGCCCCTGAGTTGTTATGGGCTTTGGGACAAAGCACTGCTGCTATTCAGGCAGAAGAGCTTCCTGGGAGTGTTGCTGCCCAGGCTCTGACATTCAGAAACCTTCCAGAGAAGGTCAGCTCACTTGAAGGCCTGACCACCAGCTCTGTGGCATGGGGAGAATTTTAAAGTAAGTGTAGATTTAGAAAGGGCTGAATTGATTGCATAGTGGCCTCGCATTGAAATGTTAAAAGGCCCAAGCTACTAGTGGTGACTTGAGGGAAGCCCCTCTGTGTTCCCCCTGGGAGAGGTTTTATTTGGTGGAGAACCAGTGGAAAAGTTGATTTAGAAATTAGAAAAATACTCATTTCAGCATGACACCCATGCTCCTCCACCCCCCCCAGTGTTTGTCGAGCTGTTTCAAAAACACTGCTTGCAGCTCCTCTCCCACCTGGGACAGCTATGTCCCAGACACTTTCTTCTGGAAGCCCTTCCACCCACCAGCCTCCTCTTGAAAGAGCCTTCATAAACCCAAGCAGCCAGAACACTTCCTCTTTTCACAGTAGCTACTTCCTCCTGCAGACAACTCTCTGATGTGCTGTGGTTGCCTT
Source organism: Erinaceus europaeus (assembly GCF_950295315.1). Lineage (NCBI taxonomy): Eukaryota > Metazoa > Chordata > Mammalia > Eulipotyphla > Erinaceidae > Erinaceus > Erinaceus europaeus. The sequence goes on from NC_080163.1 coordinate 170,156,751, forward strand.
CGATTTATGTCTCTAGTAGAGACATGAGCACTGCACACATTCAGTGAATGCTGGATCTATAGAAGCAGATGGATTCTGCTGCCTTCATTCTTTTCGAAGGTGAGGGGCCGTGTGGCTTTGCTTTCAACCCTCTCTGATTCTATCAGTGTAAAAATAAGATACCAGGATTGTTGTGTATGGGAGTCAGGACTCTTTTTGCAACTCATGTAAAACATCAGTGTCCTGAACTGAAATGCACAATAAAGTCAGGACTCACAGTGAATCCATTCTTCTAGAAACACAATGTAGAAACTGGAATAACAAGTGAGGGAAATATAACACACTTCTGAGGGAAGAAAAAAAGTACCAAAAAGACAAAGGTAATTTCATGGAGTTCCATGCACTGCAGTTGTGCTGTTCACTTAGGTGTACATTGGAGGTCATTCAAATTAGGGTTAAATGATGTGTGGAACAAATCTCGGTGTGAGATGGTCGTCTTCTTCTCAGTACCACTAGGTGGGAGTCTCCTAGCTGCCCCATGGTCCCAATGCAGCAAAACTAATGCTGATTTGCCCTTATGGGTTTCTTTTTTCAAGAGAAAAGGATCTCCTTTCAGACACATTCTTGAAGGATAAAGCAAAGGAGTATGACCAGGGTTTCAGATCCACCCCGCCCTGCCCTGTGGAATGACACAACTGGCAGAAAAGCTTCAGGGCCTGAGTTCCTCAGGGCACTAGGCTCTGGGACAGGTGGCCAGCAGGTTCTTACCTCTCTCCCTTCTGAAATTTTCCTGTTTCATTTACACCACAGCAAGGAGTATTCTCTTCCACAAAGACAAAAAAAAAAAAAAAAAATCAAAGGTGTGCTTCTCCAATCACTCACCAACACTTTCCTTTTACCATATAGTTGTTTTTCAGAGCCTAGAAGTATATTGCTGTTTTATTTAGCTCATCTACTTGCTTTTTTATGCTTATCAATGATTCAATAGTGATTTACAAAATTAAAAGATAATAGAGGTAAAATTCCACACTGTTCCTACCTACCACCAGAGTTCTGGGTCCCCACAGCCCTCCAGTGGAAATTATAATAGTTCTCCCAAAGTCACATATATGGATTGACTATATATTTTTATGGTTTTTTTAGTGATTAATATTGATTTGCTAGATTGTAAAAGGTATAATTGTAATAGGAGAATAATTCCATACAGCTTCCATCAATAGAGTTCTGTGTCCCATCTCCTCTATTGGAAACTTCCCTATTGTCTCTCCATCTGGGAGTATGGACCAAAATTCTTTTTTGGGGTACAGAATGTGGACAGTCTGGCTTCTGTAATTGTTCTCTGCTGGCCATGGACTCTGGCTTCTGTAATTGTTTCTCTGCTGGACATGGACACTGACGTGTTGATCCATACTCCAACCTGTTTCTATCTTTCCCTAGTGGGTTAGGGCTCAGGAGAGATGAGGTTACAGGATACATTTATGAGGTCATCTGCCCAGGGAAGGACTGACTATTATCTATCATCCAATCTATCTATCTATCTATCTATCTACCTATCTCTATATATTTTTTCCATTTATATTCACTTATATGACCCTGTCTTCTCTTCCTTTCTAAGTCACACTTACACCCATTTCTATTACCATTTCTAAGTCACACCTACACCCATTACGACTTCCAAATTTTCATTTTCTTCTTCCCTCTCAGATAAGCAAAACACTGCCTGACTTCCTCTAGTGATTTCCAGATTTTTTTCCCTTCAGTGATGGGGAAAAAACAAAGATTCCTGGTGACAAACATTTCCTGGCCTGATGGAATTGGGGTTCAAAGTTCTCTGGTCATCTTCCCTTCACATCCCCCCACTGCTGGAAGTATGAACCCCAAATTCTTTTTGAGGTGCAGAAGGAAGCAGCTCTGGCTTGCATGATTGCTTCTCTACTGGCCAGGGATGTTAGCTAGTTGATCCATATCCCCAGCCTGTCTCTATCTATCCCTAATAAGGGAAGACTACGGAGAGGTGTAACTCATCCATTTGTTTTCTCTATCTATCACAAATGAGTGAAATCACGAGGCATTTGTCTTTCTCCACCTAAACATAATATCTACAAAGTCTATCCAGGCTACTGCAAACAGCAGGCCTTCTTTTCCTTTGATCTGAATATATATTGTGTATGCAGACTACATTTTCATTATCCACTCCCCTCTCTATAGGCAATAGGTTGTTTTCAGTTCTCACATATTGTAAATAGTGCTGAAATGAACATGGAGATGTAGGTGGCTCTTGAATTACTGTTTATGCTTTTTTTTTTCAGGTAAGAAACCTGAAGGAGGATAACTGGACCATATACAACATATATTTTTAATTTTTTGAGGATTACACACATCTTTCCACATGTTTTGAAAGAACGGGAGCTGGGTTAGACAGAAAGACAGCTCAACAGATTGGGCACATACCTTGCCATACTTGCAGCCTGGGTTCAAGTTTGAACACCCCATGGTAACAGTATGGCCCCAGGGAAAGCTCTGGTTCTGTGGTAAGTCTCTCTCTCTCTCCCTCTCCCTCTCCCTCTCTTTCTTTGTGTGTCTCTCTAACTGGATTAAAAGCTATTGGAAACTGAAGTTGTATCTGTATGAGATTCTGAGTATAAAGAAAAAAAGTGGAGCATGGGGGTATTACCATGAATTGACTTGCTGGAGTTTCAGAAATGACTAACCTCACCATCTTCTTTCCCTTACAATCTAGGAGACCTTGACATCAACAGCCTGACTAGATATGTTACCATCCTCTGAACAAAAATAGTCACTGACAGATGCCCGTAAATCATCTGGACTCATCCCAAGTGAAATACTCCAACAACTCACCATAAATTGAAAATGTTTCATGGTCATTCATTTCAAATGCACACATTCTCCTCTTCCGATGTATAGTCATCCACAACACACTGGTGACAAGCCAAAACAGTTTTAATAGACACTAATATTTTAATAAATGAACTAGTGGACTCTCTAGAAGAGAAGGTTCATTTGAACTAATCCTAAGTCATGGCCTTGTCACTATGTAGCTGCAATTACATGAGTATTTGTGTAATACACTACAGCAGAGGATATGAACAAAACATTCATCTCAGAGGAGATCTAAAAGGCTAACAAACATATGAAAAACTTCTTTAGGTCACTGATTGTCAGAGAAATGCAAATTAAGACAACACTAAGATAACACCTCACTCCTGTAAGAATGGCATACATCAAAAAGGACAGCAGCAACAAATGCTGGAGAGGTTGTGGGGACAGAGGAACCCTTTTGCATTGCTGGTGGAAATGTAAACTGGTACAGCCTCTATGGAGAGCAGTCTGGAAAACTCTCACAAGGCTAGACATGGACTTTCCATATGATCCAGTAATTCCTCTCCTGGGATTATACCCCAAGGACTCCATAACACCCAACCAAAAAGAGGTGTGTACTCCTATGTTCATAGCAGCACAGTTCATAATAGCTAAAACCTGGAAGCAACCCAGGTGCCCAAAAACAGATGAGTGGCTGAGAAAGCTGTGGTATATATACACAATGGAATACTATGCAGCTATCAAGAACAATGAACCCATCTTCTCTGACCCATCTTGGACAGAACTAGAAGGAATTATGTTAAGTGAGCTAAGTCAGAAAGATAAAGATAAAGTATGGGATGATCCCACTCATCAACAGAAGTTGAGGAAGAAGATCTGAAAGGGAAACTAAAAGCAGGACCTACCCAAATTGTAAGTAGGGCACCAAAGTAAAAACCCTGTGGTGAGGGGTAGACATGCAGCTTCCTGGGCCAGTGGGGGGTGGGAGTGGGTGGGAGGGATGGGTCCCAGTCTTTTGGTGGTGGGAATGGTGTTTATGTACACTCCTAGTAAAATGTAGTCATATAAATCACTAGTTAATTAATATGAGAGGGGGAAAATTAATTGTATGTCTCGAAGTTTTTTAAAACACAGACTGAATCTTTTTAATATATAGGCTGTGTATTTGATAGGTAGACTCTCTCAAAAGCCTAGACCAAGTAGATCAGAAGCAACCAATAGCACAGCTATATACAAGATACTGGCTACTGTACAGCAAACCATAACAAAAGGCCTTTTCAAAGTTAAGCCAATTACCAAATAATGTGATGATAACATTAACTATTGTCTTTTTGAACTCTAAGACAGCAGGAACCTCACATCTCCACTATAGAGCCTCTAATTCCCCCAGTCCTGGAACCCTTGGATAGGGCCCACTTTCCCGTATGCCTCTCCCAATCCATATAAAATAATATTGCATCTGCCAATCACTACCTAATCAACACAGCGATGCTTCACTTCAGATTGTGTCCAGAGACTTCACATGTGGAATGACAACCCTTCAGCTTCATTACTCAGGTGAGACCTTTCCTTTCATAGTATATCTAATTCCATCTCAGGTGGTTCACTTTCCAACAAAGTCCCAAAACCTAGATATACACCAGTTTCTGTGAGAGAAAGCATATGTTTACATGTATCCATAAACTACTGCAAAATATATACCTGAAAGCAGAAGTACACTAGAGTTTGCAGTGAGTATCCCCTAACACTTCCTCTCCACTATTCCAAGCTTTGGGTGCATGATTGCTCAACAATTTGTTTGGCTTTGTATGTTTGGCTTTGTATGGGGAAGGCAGAGAGGGGGTGAGAAAGATAGACACCTGCTTCACCACTTGCAAAGTGACCCCCCTTTAGGTGGGGAGCTGGGGACTCAAACCTGTATCCTTACGCTGGTCCTTGTGCTTTGTGCCATTTGCGCTTAACCTGCTGCACTACTGCCCAGCACCCTCACTATAAATGTTTTAAGCACATGTCTAAGTTGCACAGTGAACATTTAAAAGTGATTTCACAATAATCCTGTGCGTATTTTGAGGCAAATCCATGGCAGGCACCCACACATACAGTGTTTTGCATTCAAGCACTTTCGAGAGCCCGCTGCCTAGACAGTCAAGTTGAAGCACTCCTTTCCCAGCAAAACTGAAAATCTTCCTGAGGGCAAGTGGAAATATGCTCCTTGGGCACCTGTGTGTGTGTGTGTGTGTGTGTAGGAGTTACTGACACGTTGCCTTGCAGGGAATGAGACCCACTGTCTCAAAGACTAGCTGAGGGGAGCGATGGAGCACAGCCGTCTCAGCTTTCTCTCGTCTGTCAGTGAGCACTAGGAAGACAATCAGCATCTGCCAGTAGAACTGGGGGAGCAGCTTCGTGGGCCTTTGCATTATCAAGGACAAGAAACTGGATTTAAGCCCCATCGTCTGCACAGTGATGTGGTCCTGAGAGCAGGAGAGCCTATCATTCTTTCCATTCACATGATAGTGCCCTAAGAGATAGATGACCTTGGCAGAGCTCTCAAAATCAATATGACAGTAGAGAAACTCTCAAATTTTATCATGACTACTGGCCCTTATCCACTGAGCTGAAATCCTCAAGAACCAATTTATTTATATATTTTATAACCTCAGGTGCTATCGCAAAGGCAAACAAATTTAGACTTCTGAGTTACAAAAAATAAAAACACACAAAACAAACAAACAAACAAAACAAAAAGAAAACCCACACGGTACTCACACACCAAATTCCTTATAAATGAGGAAATGTGCACAGGGTCTGGGTGGTGGCGCACCTGCTTAAGCGGACATGCTACTGTGCACAAGAACTCAGGCTCAGGCCCTGGTCCCCATCTGCAGGGGAAAAGCTTCCCTAGTGGCGAAGCAGGGCTGCAGCTGTCTGCCTCCCTCTCTATCTCCTCATTCCCCCTTGATCTCTCTCTGTCTCTATCCAGTAAATAAAGATAATTTACAAAAAAATTTTAAAAAATGTGTACAGAGCCAGAGGACACTCTATTAAACAAATAAGAAAGTACAACTGGGAGTGTGGATCGACCTGCCAACCCCATGTCTCGCGGAGAAGCAATTACAGAAGCCAGAACGTCCACCTTCTGCACCCCACAGTGATCCTGGGTCCATACTCCCAGAGGGATAAAGACTAGGGAAGCTTCCAATGGAGGGGATGGGATATGGAACTCTGGTGGTGGGAATTGTGTGGCATTGTACCCCTCTTCAATAAGGTCTTGTTGATCATTATTAAATCAATAAAGTACAGAAAAGAGAAATGAGGTTGGAGAAGGTATCAGTGATTTAACAGTTGTTACCATCTAATCTCACTTAAGACACTGAGAAAAAAATGACACAGTTTCTGCTCAACAGAAGTTTACAATTCATATGTAATAAATTATAATTTATTTAACATCCAAGCAGCAATGATTATAAAGAATTAGTATTGGGCTACCAACCAATGAAATTCAGGATGCTGACAATACAATGGGCAAAAAAAAAAATTCTAATGGGTCTGAAAAGAGAAGAGTACCAAGCCTCCTTTAAAAAAAATTAAAATTTCCTCAAAGAATAATAAAAGTAATAAAAGCACACGTCATAATGAGTTCCAGGAAACTGCATACGGTAACCTGACCTCCAAACCCAGCATCACCTCAGACACCTGCATAGCAGCACTCAGGGCTCCTCCTGTCTCCTTCAGGTCCCTGCTCAACAGTTCAGATGCTTTTTGCCTATTTTGTACTTTGTGCAAATAGAAATGTTTGATGGGATCCTCATTCTCTTAAAGGATGTTGTGACATTCATCCAATGTTTGCCAT